>NC_137044.1:3875176-3960176 GCF_032717465.1 Coenobita brevimanus
ATACATACCAAGTCAACAGTTCGCTAAAAGACTGAACTCTCCAAAATGGTTTGATGGCAACTGTGCCAGAGCAACAGCCCAGAAGTCATTAGCATATAACTCCTACTTAAAATCAATAACATCTGCATCACTCTCTCAATTTAAAATTGCTAGAAATCATGCAAAAGCTGTATTAAATCTAGCTAAATCAAACTTTCTTCAAAAGCAAGCATCAAAACTACTTAACAACCCTAATGACAATAGAATATTCTGGTCAACTCTTAATTCATTCAATAATAACTTTAACAACGTCATCTTCCATTCCCCCACTAAAATCTTCAGATGGCAACATTACAGTTGACCCGCGTGGGAAAGCAGATATTTTTGCCAGTACATTTGCCAGAAACTCTACCATAGACGATACCAGGCAGAAAGTCCCAGTACTAGAACTTGACACTCCCGAAATTGCCCCACTTAAAATACAGACAAGATACTTAAAATCCATCCTAGACAATTTATCTACCAACAAAGCTCCAGGCCCAGATGGAATTCCACCAACTTTTGTGAAAAAGTGTTCCCCTGAACTTGCCTCTGTTCTAGCTAAATTATTCAGATTATGCATTCGTACATCTTTATTCCCAAATTCGTGGAAAGAAGCCAATATCCACCCAATTCCGAAGAGAGGAAGTTCCTCTGACCACTCTGATTACAGACCAATAGCTGTCACATCTTGGTAAGGTATTTGAAACTTTAATTAATAAGCACATTGTTAAACATCTTGAATCCAACAACTTAGTGATAGACAATATGGTTTTCGCCACGAAAGATCCACCATTGACATACTCAATCTCCTAACTCATACCATCCATCAGTCAATTGATCTACATGGAGAAACTCATGCAGTAGCTCTTGATATTTCTAAAGCTTTCGACAGAGTATGGCGCCGTTCCCTGCTGTCCAAACTCCCTTGCTATGGACTAACGTCTTTTGTTCTTTTGATTTCTTCATATCTTAGTGACAGGAAAATAAGAGTAAAAGTAGATGATGTATATTCCAATTTCCACTCAATTAACGCCAGCGTGCCGCAGGGGTCAGTTCTGGCGCCAACCCTATTCCTGGTTCATATTAATGATCTCTTATCTGTCACCCACAATCCCATCCATTCATACGCAGGTGACTCAACACTACATAGTTCATTCACACTCAGACACCCAGTTTCAAAGTCTAATATCTCTACCTCTCAACTCAGTACAGCCATCTCCATAAATCAAGATCTATCTACGATCAGTGAATGGGGACAAAACAACCTTGTCTCTTTCAATGCTAATAAAACTAAATATATACAGTTTACTAATAGATATTGCCAGATTTGTACATTACCTTCAGTGTCACTAATATTCCCATCTCCAAAAGTATTGAAATTCTTGGCATCTCACTTAACAATACCCTCAGCTGGACCTCACATGTTAGATCACTTGCTAAAACCGCCTCAAAGAAATTCGGATTATTGTACAGAGTCCGTAACTTCTTCGCTGATGAGCAGTTGGGTATAATTTATAAGAGTCATGTGCGCTCTCAGCTTGAATATTGCTTACCCTTGTGGAATGCATGTGGAGACGTTGCATTAAAACAACTAGACAAAATTCAGAACAAAACTGTTAGAATTATTAACAACCCTGCCATTACAAATAAACTACATCCCCTGCAAGTAAGAAGGAATGTTGCCTCCCGTGCATTATTTTACAGATATTTTTTTGGCAAATGCTCAGACGAAGTTGCGTCCATGGTGCCACCTCTCCATGCCTTCCCTCGTGCTACTCGGGCATCTGGTAGCGATCATGACTGGAATGTCACTCAGCCATATTGCAGAACTTCTGCCTATCAGAATTCTTCATTCCCCGAACTGCATCTCTCTGGAACTCGCTTCCCCAGAGTTGTTTCCCTCCAAATTTCAACCCACAGAGGACACCAGTAATCTGGTGTATGGTTTTTTTTTTTATTCATTTGTTTTTCCTTCATCCGTTCTGTTATTTAAAAAAAAAAAAACTCACTGAAGTTGGAACTTTTATTTTTACAATACTCATTTTTTTTTTAAATCGAGGCGAAGATTCACTTGACAGGTTGGTGATGATTGGCTGAATACAATATGTCCGATTAACATCGTTGTATTTCAAATAAAATACAAGGTGCTGTGAATCGAAACTTATTTACTAATAAAAATTCCTCCCTCAGATGTATGTTGCATTCAGCCAATCATCACCAACCTGTCAAGTGCATTTTGGCCTCGATTAAAAAAAAAAAAAAAGTATAGTTAATTTGATTTGGAATCCTTAAAAACATGGGATTTTTCATGTAGATTATAAAAACTGATTTGGTTTCCAACAATTTTATGAAGGATTTCATTTGGGCGATTATGCTTGATGATGATTGATACCATCATCACCAGAAGCAAAGTGCACGAATTAGAGCTTTGGCGTGAGTCACCAGTCGCGACGTGCATATTTTTTGTGGAAAGAATGGAACATGGAAATCCCTTCCAACCAGTGCAAAAGTGATATTTCTCTGGACACTGGTGAGTCTGAGGAGCATGTGGCCTTGATATTTTCATCAAAGCTATTAGAGTCAAGCACGTTCCGCTCGCTGGAACACGTTTCACACGTCAGTGTGAACACCTACTGCCCAGTTTAGTATGAAACGCGACCATCGAAGTACGTTTTACAGGGTTAGTAGCCGGTATGTTAATGATTGTCAGTGAAATAACATACAAAAGTTGTTTATGTATTTTGAATGAAAAACAATACATTCTACATTATCTGCTTTATTAATAAAAATAACATCAGACAACGACTTTGAAGAACATGGTGTATAAATAACGGAGGATAGATGCTTTTCAGTTTTAAAAAATGTGAACTTACGCTCCACTTAAACTAGATATATCTTGCACACAGAACTGTTGAATTATTAAAAATGTATGTACATGCAGTTTATCACATCAGCACTTAGTAATGTGTATATACCGGTGCGTGTATAAGAAAGCAATACTATGAAGTATCTGTGATCAGTGTTACATAATCTGTATTTGGTAAGCTGCAGAAATTCTGGAAATCGGTAGTATAATACAAATGAATAGATCCATACAGGAAGTTGCTGCCTTTACACACACACATACATACATACATACATCATCCAATCCTACGTTGCCCCATGATGAGCGTAGGAGCCCGGGGCTATTCAAGTTGGTCTTGCCATTTAAGGTGTGAGTGACAAGCCTCATTCATCCATGTAAGCAGTAAACCCCAGCCACCCCTTGGATATAAACCCTCACCTGTTCAATCCGATTGGAATGCCGTAATTACCCTCTAAACCACCAAGCGCCAAAATTTGATTATATGGTTACCACCCAGCATTCCTGGTGGACAGGAAACCATTTGGCTTGTCGGTCAATGTAGAGTCACCCACAGGTAGAAGGAAGATGAAAGAGTGAAGGAAAGAAAGACAGAAGAGGGAGCGTAAAGTCATCCGTAGGCAGAAGGAAGACGAAAGAATGCAGGAACGAATGACAGAAGAGGATGGAAGGAAAGAAGGATGGAGGAGAGGAAAAGGCAAACACCCGAGATCAGCACTGCATCGAGTGAGTGGATGGTGAGCACCCCCAAATACCACAGAATATATGCTTAAATAAATATTCTAATTCTGCTGGGCACCAGAGTGACCAATTTAATCTAGATGCTGTGCGGTGATGTTTCGAGGTTTGAGAATAAGTTAACGAGCTTGGCCACGTAAGAGCTCTTCGAGTTGATGATGTCGACGATGTCAGGCTTGAGTGCTGCGCTACCCACCAGGAAGCCGTCCAGGTCGGGCAGCCTGGCCAGGTCCTGACAGTTTTTGGAGGAAACAGAACCGGCGTAGATGATGCGGGTAGTGTTAGCGACCTTTCGGCTGACGTTGTCGTGCAGCCATTGTCGCAGCTGCTGCAGCGCCTCTTGCACCTGGTTGGGAGTGGCCAGGACGCCCGTGTTGCTGGCCCACAGCGCCTCGAAGGCCACCACCACACGCGACCAGTCGCTTATGCCCTCTGCCAGTGACGCCATCTGAGCTGCCAGCACCTCTTGTGTGCGTCCCGCCTCTCTGTCCTCCTTCGTCTCACACACGCACGCCACTATCTTCATTCCCGCCTGCTGTGCGTGCGCCACCTTCTCCCTGATGAGCTCATCGGGCTCATGGAACACCGTGCGTCGCTCAGGGTGGCCCAGGATCACCCACTCACACCCGCAGTCCTGGATCATGGCCGGAGAGATCTCGCCGCTGAAGTTACCTCGCGCCACCTGTAACAGAGAATCCCTTACTTCACAATTCTCTGGAGGGTCTCTACTGTTCCCTCTTAGGTTATATAATTATTTTATCTGCTGGCTTATTAAAGCTTAGTCGTAGTAGTACCAAGAGTCATAATTTACCCTTATGTAATGGAATATCAATGCAGTATTGTGAAGGAGTCCTACCTTGTAGCAGTTCTGAGCTGCCACTCCAATGTTGCTGGGCAGCTGCTGTCGGGCGTAGGACAGGTAGCAGGACGGACAACCCACCACTGCCTCTGTAAGATGGACAATAACTTTTAGTTATAATATTGAAAACTGAGTCGTGCATTGTTCTGTGTTAGAATGTACTGAAATATGATATTCTTTTAGTCAGTGATCTCCATTCTGACCATGATCTCACCTGTGTTTGAGTCAAGGGATGCAGCAGACAAGAACTTGACAATGCTGTCAATGCGACTTTTGTCCACGTTCATTTTCCAGTTTCCAATCACGAAGAACTTCCTCTGGGCAACCATCCTGAATGATCTTTGTCTGTGGAGGCGCTGATTGTGGTCTGCACTCAGGCTGCTGTTAGAGGTTACTGGCTTGAGACAGGCTAATTGATGGTTATATACTGTACACACAATGAACGGAAGTGGGGCTTCCTCCAGTATCTACTTGTTATGTGTTACATCCAACTGTTTCATTGACGTAGGCTGTAACGACCGTTAAATCTAGGAAGAAATACATTCTTATACATCAGTACCTAAGATATTAAAGATAATATCGTATATATTATTGATACTGAAGTATTTATGTTTTGCATCAGTGCGTTAACGCGTCACAACGATTATTTTAAACTTCAAGAATGACTGAAGAGTTCTCGTTTCCAGATTAAATAAACCTGAGTCTCCAAATTTTTTACTATATTGTCCACTCATTGTAGAAAGAAGTACATACAAAAACTTCATGTAAGCAACTCATTACTTTAACCTATTCATGTTACCTTATCGATTATGAAATAGATAATCTAATGTTACCGTGAAAAGCCTCGGTCAATACTTAACTTTACACCTCTGAGACTTAACTGTTGAAACGAGATACGAGTCTACCTGATTATTGTTCGTAAATTTAGAAACATCAGTAAGTTTAACACTGTTTTAGGATGCCTCAAAGGGATTCTTACGGCCTTATACCGTTTCTTCGATTCCCCAGCCAGTAAAAAGCGAGTGGGAGTCAATCTATGTCTCTTTATTTTGTAACATTTCTTCCCTACCAATTTATTTTCCATATTACTCTATCATTGTCTGGTAAGATATCTGTGGTACAGTGTCAGTAACGTTTGAATATCGACCTAGTGGTATATCGCCAAGTGTCTTCTTATTATCTGTAGTTGTTCCGCCTCTGCGGTAAATCCGACCACTGGCTACAGTGGTCAGACAAAATCCAAACAGTTGGACTTCCACCAAATCAGATAAACACTTTGTGAATGGTATCCTCTTGCAATAACCACCAAATGATATCACTTCTGTTCGCAGATCATGTCCTCAGAAACAGACTGCAGGCCTTACAAATTGAAAATCTGCTAACCTGCATTTCAGGAAAGGTTATAATATTAGTTCTCGGCTCATTAGACTGTTCACTGCTGTACAAATAGCGGTCATTACAATTCTACAACACCTAATCGCCAGCTGAATAGTTTTATGTTATCCCATATTATACTTACATTGCTATTCCACTCCCTGGCAAGCCACACTGTTGTTGATTTACCCCGCCTGGATTCGAGACTGACACTCACTAAATTATCTTCTGTTGCACTGTGGACATCCTAACCTTTTCTTTCCACCTAAGGATGGGGTGAGGCAGATCCAGCAAAGAAAGAAAGCAAGAAAACCCGCTATCCAAGTCCCCGAAACCCAGGCTGTGCCGCAAAGGATAATCATCTGCACATATTTGGGGAGTATTTTTCCCTCCAGATGTGCCTCACAAATAGGTACCAAATAAAGTCAGCCCATGAACTGTCCTGAAAAAAAGAAAAAAAAAATCACGTTAATAGGGTTCAGTAATGCAAGGTGCGAGAAGCTTTATCCCTTTTCCTTGTCTATTTTGCTCATGCTTTCCCTGAAGTCCATCAAAGAAATGAAGAAGGGTAGAGGTGACCAGACTTTTGCACTCGATAGTTGGCTAGAATCGGGGTATGAAGTTATTTTCCTATGGTTTGGTGATTTCACAGGGGTTAGGTTGAGTCCAGGTATCCCTCTCCAATCGTTGCTGATGTATTTTGTATATTGGCCTACTGAATAATCTTCATATAAAACTAGGAAGATAGGTAATTCCCTGACTATGTTCTCTTTGTCAGTCACTGCCTCAACAATCATCACAAAGGTATTTGTGTATATTCCATAATAATAGTCTGTATGCTGTATTTGTAGACTGTGTCGATACTCCATCGTATTAAGTACCATACAGTTAAATTTGAAGGTGTAAAATACAAATTAAATCGCAAAGGAAAATGTGCTAAGGCGCATTAAACCCACAGTCGTACTATCAATGGAGGTTGATTTAATCCCCTTCGTTTAGCTGTTCCTACTCCGTCCGAAAAAGATATCAGAATGAAGCTGGTTAAATGGACACCGTAATTCAAACTTCCTTAGCGTGAAGGGATTTTCCTAAACCTACTAACATCCTCTGCCAGTAGCAAGAGTAAACTGTACGTAAAATATTCCAAAAGTTGTTAAGAGATTAGGGGAAGAACAAAGTGGACACTGGAAATAATCAATGAGAAGAGGTTAAGAGATGAGAGGAAGAACGAAGAAGTGGACCGTGTTTCCTGTCAAACGTTTGGATGCTTTCTGGTTGGTGTTATCGTCATAGGTGATGATAAGGATTTCCGTATTAGGTGAAGAGGGGATGGTGCATTTTGTATGACTGTTACAGCTTCATGCTCGTGTTTTTGCTATTTGCAATTAACATTCCGCTCATACAAGGACACACACACACACACACACACACACACACACACACACACACACACACACACACACACACACACACACACACACACACACACACACACACACACACACACACACACACACACACACACACACACACACACACACACACACACACACACAGTCTCTCTCTCTCTCTCATATATATATATATATATATATATATATATATATATATATATATATATATATATATATGAAATATATAATACAGATCTATTATATATAATATTTAATTATCTCATGTGTATATCTTATATATGTACAGGTATGAGAGAGACAAATAAATTGATATACAGTATGTCAGTATCTGTCTAGTCATGTGTGTGTGTGTGTGTGTGTGTGTGTGTGTGTGTGTGGTATTAGGTGATAGTGACGTGTGCGACGTGCATGAGGCTGTGGGAGGGCCTGGTTGATGTTGGTGGAGTGTGACGAAGTGAAGAGTAAAATTTGTAATTCACCGGGTCGGTCAGGATCACTTTGATGGTCGTGATCGTCAGCTTTTACCCTCCCGGAAGGGAGCTGAGAGCTCATATAGTCCGATCTAAGGGCAAGGCTGTGACCTTCACACACGCACACACCCGTCCCCTTGCTCAAGGGGGACAGTAACCACCCACTTCGTCAGTGAAACTTTTCGCAACCTGAGCGAGGCGCGAACTCCCGTTCACCAGTTGGCAAGCGAGAGCGTTACCACTGCACCAGCAGTGTGTGTGTGTGTGTGTGTGTGTGTGTGTGTGTGTGTGTGTGTGTGTGAGGACTGCTTCCCATCCGCTTCTCACGGCAAGAAATTCTCACCTGTGTCGCAATCACTGGAATACAAGTCAATATATTTCAACACAGTGACGTCTTATCGATTTTGTTATTGTTACCGGTAGATATAATTAAGCTTCAGGGAGTCTCCAGATAGCTTTTTTTTTTTTAAATATATAGTTATGTGTTTAGGTGCACCTTAAGTAATAAATAAAATAAATATATTCGTAAAATAAATGAAGTTTGTCTTGTAGCTTAATGAAAGATACTCATGTGGTGGTAAGATAAAAGATAATTGTCTTGTGGTGGAGTTACCTTCCTGGAGCTTCTTCCCCCTCTTGCCACTTCCACAATAATTCTCTCTCTCTCTCTCTCTCTCTCTCTCTCTCTCTCTCTCTCTCTCACACACACACACACACACACACACACACACACACACACACACACACACACACACACACACACACACACACACACACACACACACACACACACACACACACACACACACACACACACAAACAATACATATCATTGTAGCTACACCAAGAGAGTGGTGGGAGGACTGTGAGTTCGTTTATCAGTCTTTGTAATTCTCGTGTGGAAGCTGAAACTGAAGAGAGCAAGGAGGACGAGGACAGGGAGGAGGGGGAGGGGAAGGGGGAAATCTGTGAGAGAATGGTTGAAAGTTGAAGAAGAATATATGGTAGATGAATATGAACGAAATGTAGTGGAGAAATTAGAGTCACTAGATTGGAAGTGGAGAGATCTGACTGAAGTGTGAACCACGTACGAAGGTTTAGCTGTTGTTGTTGTTGGTAAATGCTAAACTGTTTGTTGTGTTGCAATCGTGTTAACTGAAGAAAGAAATGGCTTGGTGGGACGTGGAGGTTAGGAGAGCATTGAAGGAAATAGGAGGAGGAGGAGGAGAAGGAGGAGGGGAAGAAGGAACAGTGAATGGCATAGCTGAAAAAGACGAGTTCTAACGAAAGAACGAGGAAAAGATGGAACTTTTTATGATAACTGTAACTGTGTATGGCGTTGCTAGGCTGTCGACTGGCAATAAAAAGAAAAAAAGTGAGAGGTGGATATTGCGAGACCAGTAGAAGAAAAAAAAATTATCTAGGGTAAATTCAAGGAAACAGTTCTGTGCAAGGGAGAGGCAGATGTATCCGGTATTAACAGATAAGAAAAAAGGAAGAAAGAAAAGGTAAATGAAGAATCTGAAGGTAGATGATTAATTTGAAAGAAAATCAACGTACCTACACCGAAAAAAGGAAATTTTCTGAGATACAAAAATTTTAGAGGAGAGTAGAAGAGTGTCCGAAAATATAAGGAATGAGCTTGGAGAGTCAGCTCGATAAAAATCTCAGGCGGTAACATGAGTAGATTTAAAAAAAAAAATAGATGTCCTGGTACTGAACGTGTGAATTCTCTGATACATGTTGGTGTGACCGCCGTGATTTGTACAGGTGAGACACTGAAAGGGAGAGCCAGGTGAGTCACTTCCTGAGACAGAGAGAGAGAGAGGAGAGAGAGTGAGAATCTAATGGAAGCGTTTGTTGAGAAGTGGCGACCAGGAGGAGGAGGGGGAGGTGAGAAGTTAAAGGCAGGGATGAACAATCGCTTTCACTTACGAAGTACTACAGGAGGTGGTGTGTAAGGGATCTAATGTGGCCCAAGTGTATTTGTTTACGTGTCACGTTTGCTTTGGTCTGATCACTATGATGGGGTTATTCCAATACAATAGAATTGAAACATAAACAAACAGCAACACCAATCAACAAGCAACTACCTGTAAGACATGTAAATACAGGCGATTGTACTAAGTCGGTAGGTAGGTAGTGAAAGAGAGAGAGGGAACTAGAGAGAAAGAAAGAAAGAAAGGGGGGGGGGTAGAATGTGTGATTGCTTGCGTACATAAAAGAGGTCGTGATATCACTCAAGGAAAGCTTGCTTTTTAGGAACAATTTAGAGCGGAACCGGAAGATGCTCACGGGGTGTGTCTATTTAGATTGACAAGTGCTTTCATTACTTGTTAAACATCCTGTATTCTGTGACTCATTCATGATACCTCCAGACGATTTTATTCAGCTAAGGGGAGACTTTGACTTTCCTCCCCTCTCTCTCTCTCTCTCTCTCTCTCTCTCTTTGTACTATTTTCAGACGATTTTACTTGACTCAGGAAAACTCTGGTACTGAAGGAATGATGATGGGCACTTATGACCTCACCATTTCTCAAAGCCTCTCCTAAGCTGAATAAAATCGTCTGGTGGAAGCAAGAATAATATAGAAGGAGCGTCATTTTACTGAAGGGGTCATTCCCGGAAGAAGTCCTTGCTTGTGAAAAGAGGAATGTAATAATGATAAATAGAAGTTTTCCTGGTACAGCCCCCCAGGACAATGACATACGAACGTAATTTATTTTTGGCTATTCTGGTTTTATTTAGCTTATTAAAAGATATGTAATAAATGGAATGGATTACAGTGACACTAACTTATCCCTCCAGTTCGAAAAATATCTCGTAACCAGATTATTATCGTTTGGAGAGAGCTAGAATGGAGGCTTAACATCCCATGCCTGAAGATGGTAATATTTGAGGTTTTTGATCTTCCAAAAAGGGATGGAATGGATGATGAGTGTTTGGAATGTAATTGTCTGGTTGCAGCATGAATAAAGTGCAAAGGATGTCGTCTCACTGAATTATTATTCTTTATTATTATTATTAGTAGTAGTAGTAGTAGTAGTAGTAGTAGTAGTAGTAGTATTTGTTGACGACTATTATTATTATTATTATTATTATTATTATTATTATTATTATTATTATACCTCCTTAATTCCATCACTACCAGGGCTGAATAAAATCGTCGTGTAGCAGCAAGATTAAAATATAAATGACGTGCTTTGCCGGAACGGGTTAATGGTGGCTGTTTCTCACCCTTTCACAACGTCGAGTTTTCAGAAATTCAGTTTAAATCCCATGGGGGTTAGCAAGAACAAAATACACCATATTATCGTACAGAATAGGTCGAAGAACCATCTGATACTCTTAATACCTTGGCTCTTATTGACGTCTGTTAAGGAAGCTCCGCAGCACCCTGTCCTAAGCGATATAATTTGCTTATTACACTTTACTATCCTCTTCTGTGATACTTAAATCATTCTAATATCGCCATACACTTCATAAATAACCTACTAAAGTATATCAACCGGCAGCATCCAAAAATAAATCGCTAAGGAAAAGGTGCTAGGGAGCCTCCTTAAGCGACGAGGATACGGGCCCTTGACAGCTAATTAATTCCATCACCTGAATACAATTGGTCCTTTAGTTTGAGGAGACAATTTAATCTGAAAAAATAAAAAATAAAAAATCGCTTGGGAGTGGCGAGAACACAGTTAACACAGTCAGTACAGGGATGTCCTCATTTTTCTTCGTGCTTGCTCCCACCAGACGATTTTGTTCAGCTGAGGAGTGCTCCGGGGTAGTGAAGGGGGTTAATGAAGGCTGTGTCTAACCCCTCCAGTTCGAAAAACCTTCCCTAATCTCTAAAAACCGTCTGTAGATGAGAGAGAGAGAGAGAGAGAGAGAGAAAGAGAGAGCCTTGGCAGTGATGGGGTTAACAAAATCTGGTACTGGAATTGCTAATGGAGTTAATTTCTATATGTCCTCCGGCACGATTCCCCGTCCTAATTTTAGTAAGATCATTTGAAAATAACTAAATTAAACCAAAAATACTTACCATAGGGAGTAGGTTAGGGAATTTCAAGTTGCTATTTAACTCCTAGATGTAAACCTTAGGACAGAATTTTCAAACTGGAAGGGTTAGGCGTAACTCTTAGCAACATTTCTGTGTTTCGGGGCCATCGTAAGTTTACGTAAATCATATAGTAGCAACTGGAACAAATATAGTTAGTAGAGAGGTTAAGTGTGTGTGTGTGTGTGTGTGCTCTTTTTTTTTTTTTTTTTTTTTTTTTTAGCATACATATTTGTAGTGTAACGATGTACCAAGCTACGTTTACTGTTTTCATCATTTGTAGGTATGGAGCCAGAATTCCGGGGTCTTGAATCTGTGAATGATTATCTGTCCTATATCGTTGGACATGCTGTTGGTAGTGCCTTCTCTTTCTCTTTCTTTTGCTGGTGGTGATGACGACGACGATGATGATGATGATGATGATGATGAACAAAAGCTTGTGAAAATATCCGGTGCATTCTGTTGATTGCAGTAGACGTGAACTGATTACCGGGGTATGATTTTGAGCATTAATATTTTGTTTACTATTCTGATGTGGGAGCAACCATTCAAAAAGTTTACCACCGATCGCACATTTCCCAGGAAGATAATCGCTGTGGGTTTAAGATTTGAATGGGGGAAACTGCTACCATCATCTCCCTTTTGTGAAGAAATCTCGTCGGGCCGCTGAGCGCTTGTCCCCGAGACACGCACTGACTTGGACCTGCTCTGACATACCGGGCATGCCCATGCGAAATTTCAGTTCATTCCACCTAGCGGTATGACCTGTAGAGGTTTCCCATTGTCTGGCGAAAAATCAGGCCCTAAAGTGTGCGCGCTCAACTGACCGCACTCACTTATAATTTACGCCATCGATGTCAGCTCCTCGTTCCGCGTCTTTTGATGTGTGGTACATCGAAATCCGACAGTGTCAGATGTGGACAGACACGCATAGACAACGCTACTTTGCATAGTTTTACTGATGCCTGTCGATAGCACGAGGGTCATGAAGGTATACAGCCTGTCTTTGCTGAAGTCCCACTCTTCCCCTATAAGACAGTCTACAGTAGTCAGTTAACATCAGGTCCCCAGTTGTACTTCTGGATAAGGTTGAATTGATGGCGGGTGAAGGATGTCGGTTGTGATTATTGTAGTGAAAAATCTCCAGGTCATAACCAGCCTTAAATATGTACAGAATTGTTCACACTTTCGTAATATAGCACAAGCTTGTAATGCTGCCGCATTGTGTACTCATAAAATGAATTGAAGTATTTCTATTCCCTCATACCTCATTGCTGCCCAGGGATGCTGCATGTGGGACTTGATTGGAGGAGTACGAAGCTCACCGCTTGCCAGTCTGTAGTCGCAAAGCTCATTGGACCAAACTTGTGAAGCCCACCCTAAATTAGATTTTGAAAATGCCCAATTCTCCTTTCGGTTGAGCACGATGTACCCTGACTAGTTAATTGATAGTGCGTTGTGGCCGCAAAAATATCTCCTTGGCATTTTCCCACCTCTCTTACTCCAATGCCAATCCCTGCCCCATGTACCCATGTGCCCCACCACCCATCGCTCCCTCCCTCGGCACCCCTTTCCTCTTCAGCCATGAATGCTTCTGATGATTCTCCCAGGTTTACGCCTCGAATACTGAGAACGCTTTCTAAAAGTTGTATCTCCAAAGCCAACAAGAATACAGCCTTATAATAGTCATCGGTGTCACTCTTGTTTTGAAAGCATAAAGTAAGTAATGTTTTAAAATTGGTGTTGACCTTTAGAATGATGAGTGGTACAAGTTTGAGACCTGTAGGCGGCTTTGATCTTTAGAAAGCTAAAAAAGGTCTCACATTATTCTCATGTTCCCACAGCGTATCAGCCGCGTGACCAATTCGAAAAAACGTTCACATCCGGCAATTACATCCTATTTTAACTGACTCATCCACAGCTGAATCTAATAACGCTCATAACACTCATACTCGTGTGTCTGTACTTCCAAAAAAATGTTCTCTTTTACTACAATGACGTGTTAGTCTTTTTCTGTTCCTGTCGTCCTCTCTTCCTATTTCTCCCATCTTTCCTGTCACTTCTTATTGCTTTTCTTTCCTTTACAGGTGGCTTTACATTGAGTGACAAGCCAAATGGTTTCCTGTAAGCCAAGAAACCATTTACAACGCTGGGTGGTAACCATATAACCAACCCATACGTGCTGCCTACGTGTCAGTAAGTGGGTTGGTGGAGGGTTAGTGCCCCTCCCCGTAAAACAAATGACTCAGAGACAAATGGCCACCCCTTACGGGATTATGGCGTCTGGCAGTAGATAGATAGACGTGTTAGTTTAGTTTTTCTTCATAACACCAGACGGTTTTGTTCGGATCAGTAGGGACATGTGGTTGAAGGGCGGTAGATTAGAAACAAACTTTATGAATACATTTTGCTGTGTTAAGTTTCCCATAAGTTGAACAAAATAATCTTTGTTACAATAGTAAAAATAAAAGAAAAACCATTGAACAGCGGTTAATCCATTCACAACGAGAACGTATTGTTCACCTAATTCTGAGTACTCTTTAATGATTGTATTAGGAAACCCCCCATTTTTTTTTTTTAACGAGTTCAAGAACGCTGTACAATATGTAACCTTCACATTTCGAAACAGCACTCCTAAGCTGAATAAAGTGGGCTAGAGGAAGCTAGAATAATCCATTCACCCCTACAGTTCAATAACTTTTTTTTTTTTTTCCTGTTTACACGCGGTTTTTCAGCTTGGTAGAACCTTCGAGTTGGAAGGTTATCTTTAGTAATTCTTTCACTGCAAGACGTCTTCCTAAAACTGTTAAATCATCTAATGGTGCCTTGGTTGAACGTATAAAAAAAAATGTAATCGGACTGAAGGGGTCAGAAGACGTCATCGCATTTTCAGCGGTCAAGAATCGTTCGTGTGCGGGTGTGGCGGAAGGTGGTGTGGTGTAATGTGGCTTTTTACCTTCCGAGTGAACTCCTTCCATACGAGCATGTCCATTTTTATTTCATTCTGTTTAGGAGATAATTTTCGAACTGGAATATTTAGATATAGCTCTAATTGGCCCTTTCATTATTTAGGTGCTCTTCTAAGCTATATAAAATCATCTGGTGGTAGCAAGATATTTAGGTCACGGTACTGAAGGGATTAAGTGCCCTTTTTACGACTATATTCTGATTAGAAGAGACTTATCGAGCTGGAAGAGTTAAAGATAGTCTTAATTAACCCTTTCATTATTTAGGTGCACTTGTAAACTGAACAAGATCATCTGTTGGTAGCAAAAGTAATATGGGCCGCCGTACTAAAGGGATTAAATGAATTTCTAGCCCCATCACTGCGGAGGTCTTCCCTAAAGTAAAATAACTGGACGGTAATTAACAACAAAGAAACCACGCCATCGTACAGTGGGGTTCACCCTTGCTATCTTTAAACCTTTCGAACTGAGGAGGTTAAATACTCGTATAGCCGTTATTGTCCCCTTCAGTGTTAGGGGGCTCATCTGTGTTCAGTAAATTCATTTGGCAGGGGATTAGCATGGAGGCATTATCTTTCATTCTGCGACAGCTTTCAGCATTGGCAATTAGTGGTGTTGCGATACTTTTGGGGGTGGAGGGGGGTCAGTGTTGTTTTAGAGATAGTTACCAAGTGTTACTGGTAGCCTAAAGATGTTTACCAAGCAAGAATCTGAGATACTCTTATTTACCAGTTTTCGGTGTTTCCATGAAAATGCAGCCAACTTTCAGCAGTACTCTTAATGTGTTTATCAACGTTCAGCTTTAGGTCTTGTTCTCTTCTAGATTATTGCCAACCTTCAGCATTACTCTGAGAAATATTTACCAACCGTTAGAGATGTTCTTGAGGCTTGTCATAAAGTGTACCGGTATTAGACAGAGAGAGAGAGAGAGAGAGAATTAATTAATTTTTCATATTTATATTATAATCACACATCTGTTCTCTAGACATTTTTACCAGCTACAGTCAGTGTTCTAGAGATTATTACCGAGTTCTAGATTCTTGTTTTGGTTATCTTTAAACGTGGGAACCGCTACTGTCCACTCATGTGATGTGATACTAACAAGTTAACAACAGGTGATTGCACAGTTTGACAATCCAAATGGTTTCACGTAGGCTATTTCAGGAAACCATTTCTACGTTGGATGGTTATCCTATAACCAGCAGATGGATACATAGTGGTCCGGTGGCTTAAGGCGCTTCAACTGGATATGACCCATAATGTGTCAGATCAAAAGTTGGTTGGAGTGTATTGTTCACATAGTACCGCTCACGGCCAGGTGACTATGCGCTTTTTACCTTAACTTGGCCCAGATATTTGTCCTTTGCTCCGTACTTCATGTAGCTGAGTGAGTGAGTGAATGAAATCCAAGTGCTAGTAGATAGCAAGGATCGTATGGCATTATGTTATGATTTAAAGGTATAGCAAGGATCCTATGGCACTGTGCTATGATTTAAAGGTATAGCAAGGATCATATGGCACTATGCTATGATTTAAAGGTGTAGCAAAGATCATATGGCACTATGCTATGATTTAAAGGTACAGCAAGGATCATATGGCACTTATGATTTAAAGGTATAGCAAGGAATAGGGAGGACACGGCAGAGGATAATTAGAAACTAAAGGGGGGGATTATAGATTAGGTGGAGGATATAGAATGCCAATGCGAAGTCCATAAGTTATGAAACTAAATGTCTAACCTGTTAAGAGTAAAGGGAAAACAAGGGCCGGAAGAAACACAGAAATAGCAAGAAGGGAGGTAGGACAGAAGAGATGAGGAGGACAGTAAGGAGAGAAAGATGGGAAACAAAAAAGTCCCTTTTAGTCGGCTCTTACGACAAGCATGGATACTGGAAAAGTATTCTCCCCCCCTCCCCCCGCTTCCCCGGGCCATGTACTGTAGCTGTGTGACAAGAACAGACAGTACCACGGCTTTACATCCAAACTATAGCACTTATTCGTGATGAGCACAATACTCTAATGCTAATCTATATCTATGACTCAGTATCAGGATAGGGACATGACAATTTTAGGTCAAGTTAAATGAGTTTAGTCACCGTCGCCTCTAGCAATGGTTCGTAACTCTTCTGATGGAGCAGTTCATGATGGTCGGATTAATTAATAATGATAATAATAATAATAATAATGATAATATTATTATTATTATTATTATTAGGGGGTAGTAATATTCAGTTAGCTCCCTGTAAGAGTAGGCTTAGTGACGTTAGTGCATTAATACTTCGGCAATGCTGGTGACAGTGACATGATACAGCCGACCCCACGAAAACGATTCGAATGGTTCTTGGAAATCTAAAGGAATACGAGTACAGGAGGATGTATGGAGTGATAGTAAAAGTTCAGTGACGTAACAGTGACGTAGTACTGCCGGCTGGATGTGGTTACTCTACATGGTGTAACTGGGCCGTATTTCCGATTGTTCAAAACATTCCGTATGATCTTCAGTAGCTTATTTACATTGATACGCTTAAACACCTTCAGTACGATAACCCGATCTTAATGTTAGTCTTGATACTGCTAGATTTTATGAAGCTTAGGTGAAACGTCTTATAATGAAGGGGTTAATGGAGGCTGTTGCTAAACCTTCTAGCTCGATTACTCTACCCAAAGATAAATAAAATAATCTGGAACTCGCAGAGAGAGAGAGAGAGACAGACAGACAGACAGACAGAGAGCCATCTGATTGAAGAAGTTAGCATCATCTCGTATGTTGCAACTTTGTCGATACTGAAAAGATATTCTGTAGGCTGCATAGCATGTAAGAGAATAGCAAGATGGAATATACAAAACAAATCGCTAAGGAAGGGGTGTTACTGCCTTACATGCCAGCGAATTCTTATTGGATTAAATTTCGTAAACTCTTTTCATCAGTAATTTATTCTGCTTAAAGCACGTGTCATCCTCGCGTAAGGTACTGTTGTGAAGTGTGTCGTTATTAACATTATATAGATGGCATACAAGAGAATATCAAATTATGGATACAAAATAAATCGCTAAGGAAAGGGTGCTAGGAATTCTCCCCTGCTACTGTGTACGTTGTGTTTACTTGCTGGCCTAAGCTTAACAGATTCGTATTATCTCCCCCTCCTCCTCCTCCTCCTCCTCCTGTGTGTGTGTGTGTGTGTGTGTGTGTGTGTGTGTGTGTGTGTGTGTGTGTGTGTGTGTTTTAAGTCATACAATTTACCTAACCCCTATGTAATGCCCAGTTCCCAGTTATATATACAAAGAAAATACTGGTGAATATGAATGTAGAATAAGAAAAGCAGCTCACAAGGTAGGAAGTCTTATAATCTCCCACGGCAGCGACAGTCCAGCTCAGTGACGCGATACGGATGGACCTGACATAAACAAGTGGACTAGTTTTGGGAATCATTAGCCAACAGAGGAACCTTAACGTTACCGAGCGATAGTGGAGGTTCGGGTGTGACGGTGACTCATTGGTGTTTTGCCGCCTTGGCTTGGTGGTGGTTTTTCGCCTTTTTATAGCTTATTTTCTCTTAGCTAGGTAGCGGAATGGATAATACCGCGAGTTCTCATCCTTCTCATAGCACTTCTTCGCGACTGTCGTGTAGTGCCAATATCTTGTTACATCTCAGCATTCTACATAGATGGTAGTTTAAGGCCAAGAGAGATGTCAGATCCAAAGGCGCATCGAAGAATGTTAAGTAGACGACAACACCGGTTACTAGAAAAATTGTTCAGACCTACCCAAAGTTCTGATAGAATAGGTAAGAAATCGCTAATTCTCTTGGAAATTTAGAGCGACGTAGACATAAATTACTCTAGATCTGATGTCCAGACTGGTAAAAAGGCAACTCTACTTTTATCAGCTGGATGTGGCCTCTTAGTGTGGTGTAACTCATGCGGATGTGGAGAAACGACCGTATATGGTATTTGTCCCATCCAAACATTCTCTCTCTCTCTCTCTCTCTCTCTCTCTCCAGTATTATCTACCCTAACGCCGTTTTACTGTTTACGTTTATTTTGCCTCGTTTCAAGGTTAGTATGTTTTCGACACAGCTCATTTACAGGAACCCAGAATAATAACAAACCACTAAAGAGCCAGTGGGGAAAAAAAAAAAAAAATTGCATGTACTGTATACAGTAGTGTCATCAGATCTAGCACATAAATTTACCCTTCCATTTGTAATAGGTTACTTGGGTTAGTTATATATAACCCAAATCATTTATTGTTTTCTAGTTTTCTTCTTCCTAACACTGAACGATTTTACTTAGTTCAGTGAGACCCTGTCAAACCGAACGATTGACAGACAACCTCTTAAAGCACAACTCCTCCATTTTCCTTCTCCTTCACTACGATGGCTTTGGAAAAACATCTAACACTACCCCTTTCACAACAATGACGACTTTTTCCTTGGTAACGCCAGACGATTAAGGGTATTCTTAGATATGGGATCATCCCTTGGTGTGACCCGATCAGTCAGTCCCTCCCTAAGAATTTTCGCATGTAAGATGATTGACTCCCGCAAACTTTAGCGATGGCCGTATAACCATGTATCTGTCCAGGACTTCTGTATATGTTGTCATTCCTGTCACTAATGATTAAGCCTGTTTGAATTTCGCTTCATCATGTACGGACCCATGACGTGGTGTTTTCATTACTGTACACTCGATTCGTGGGCTGGTGAGGCTCTCAGATGAAGTTTCTTTTCCTTTTGTCCATATTCACCAGCAGTACAATTATAGACCTGGATATGACATCGACTTCTGCAGCTTGTATTCTAGATGGAGACCAGTTCTTAGTAAAAACTTATTGTCTGCCTTGATGACCCCCGTGTAGGCGACGAACCTTAAGCCGTCTTTTTTTTTTCTCTCTCTCTCTCCCCAAAACGAGTCAGGCTTTAGGAGGTTTTTATCAGATATATCAGTCGCAATGTAGCGTTTTGCCATATCGCCTCATTCGTTCGGAACCCGATGTTACCCCATCAGCTCGAATACGTCTTTCTTGAACTGATCATAATGGGCGTTTTAGAGAACAGAACAAAAGAGGCGGCCTTGGGTTAAACGTATTAAGAAATAGTTAACCTTGACATTGCACCTTCTTCCCTCGGTCACACCTCTTCCTGTCTGTAGCGGCCACACCTCTACGTGCCTCCCCCGCAGACCTGTTCCCTCCATGAACACACTTTCCTCATGACGCTTGCCCTCTAGGAATATTCTACCATGGTTTTGTATTGCATTATTTCTTCATTTTCCTTATTAATTTTACATTTTATTTTTTTCCCTCTTTTTACTTACTAGTTATATGATTATTTCCCCTCTTTTTGCTGACAAGTTTTATATGTATTACTCTCCCCTCTTTTACATCCTGGTTTTTATTATTTTCTCCTCTTTTACTGAATAATTTTATATTTTAGTATTCCCCCCTCTTTTTCTTTTTTTTTTTCTTTTTACGACAATTTACTTCTTGTTGCGGCTCATCTCATACAGTCCTTGTTCATCGATTATTCTGACACTTCCAACAGCTGTAATAGATGACTTGTGACATCGCTGTACCCAAGCTTATCGTAGTTGCCGCCTCACCGTGTTACAAACCAGACAACATACTGAACCAGCTTTATGTTATCCGTATGCCTCTATAGGATCTAACATTTTCCTCTGCCTACTCTTTGCCGCACAGTTAGCCCAGGATAGCAATGACGTTGTTACCAAGACCGTATTACTGTAGGCAGATGTGAAGAGCTGGTGTTTGCTTCAGATCGGTCCATTGAATTCACGGACTGCGAGACCTGCTGTTTGGACTACTCTAGCAGTTCACGGTCCTCATGTGAGTCGGGAAATGTCAAAACTTTGGTCTTAGTCGGAGATATAGAACTGAAGAAATCAAACGCTTACATTGACGTGATGACGGATTAGCATTTTTACCCTTGAAAAACGTTACGGAGGGGAATATACCTAGGAGAGGAAATGACAAAAAAAAAAAAAAAAAAACGGGGGGGAATGAGGGAGGAGAGTCTTGAAGAGAAATATCCTACGGGGGAAGGGGGTGGGGAAAAGAGTCCAGAAGAGAACGCTTGGCTTTAGGTTTCACTTCTTTAATGTGTGAGTTTCCATCCTTGTATTAGCATAAGACTTCTCCCGCTTCCAGAGATCGTAGTGAGTTTGTGAATTTCCCTCTTTGTTTGAGCGGTATCTTAGCGTCATTCCGACGCTCCACACGCCCTTCTTCACGGTACCACGCCTGTAATTTGAGTTTCCTTCCTTGCTGGTTGTGCTGGCAGTGGTGGTGGTAGAGTAGTAGTAGTAGTAGTACTGTAGTAGAAGTAGTAGTAGCAGTAGTAGTAGTAGTAGTAGTAGTAGTAGTTGTTGTTGTTGTTGTTGTTGTTGAAGATTTGTTTCCTTCCTTGCTAGTTGTGGTGGTGGTAGTAGTAGTAGTAGTAGTACTCGTCGTCGTCGTCGTCCTCCTTCTCCTCCTCCTCCTCCTCTGAAGAGAGGGAACCTTCCTCGAAATATTATCCCTCCTAAGAAGTAAAGTTTTTGATGGTGTAGCATCTTAGTATCAGTTATGAAGTACAAAAATTGTGTACCCCGATGAATGCTTTAAGCTGCATTGTTAGAAAGAGAGAGAGAGAGAGAGGGGGGGGGTCAAGTAATTTCTATGAATAACTGATAATCCATCTTTCGTTACAGTTGTCATGTATAATGTTTCAATTAATTATGCAAACCAGTAAATGACAGTAACAGCTGTTTCAGTCACGTATGCATCTAATTACCATTTTATTGTCAATCGTCTACAACCCAAGCGATATTGTCATTTATACAGATTTATTTGCTATATTTATGTCACTACTATTCAGTTATCCTCCACTTAGTCTGGTAATAATTATCGCTGAAAGTTATGTATATTAAGTTATTCGTGTGTCACCGTGGATGTTCTCACACTTTGATACTCCTCTTGTGATTTCTCAACACTGTAGTCACATCTTCCGTACGTCAGAACTTTGCTTCCCTAGACGAAAGGGAAGGTGGGAAGGTGGCAGTGACGACAGTGGATATTGGTGACGTAGTAAAACTGAGGCTACGTGACCGGAGTAAGCCAGGGTGTGGGAACGAGAGGCCAGCAGAGTAGTCAAAACAAGGTGCCATCGGAAGTGTGTTACTGGGATGTGAGGGGAATCCCAGATCAGTCGCTTCACCCCTAGGACGTAATTCTTGTTTTGTTTTTGCTAGTACCAGACGTTTTTATTCAGCGTGGGACAGAATTCGAGCTGGATGAGGCAGATACGACCCTACTTTACCAGTGGCCTCTCCTGAGCTGAATAAAATCGTCTGGTAGCAGCAGGGGTAAGCAACATAAAATGCGTCATTGGACTGAAGGAGTTTTATCTACACTACTCTTTCCGGTTCGGTCTTGGATGATGCCACCACACTTTAACTTCTTCGTTCTCATAGATCTCACCCAAACTGAATAAAAGCTGATTTTCGTCAGTAAAAAACAATATAAGAAAGAAAGTACAGTACTGTATACTCATATTAAGTTGAAGAGCTTAATGGGGATAGTTTGGTCCTGGTGGTGTGATTGTCCATATTTTCGAAGCCTCAAAAGGCGGTTGGAGATTTTTCAGTCACTTAATACCACTAGAACCGTAAGTCTGTAATCTTACTTTTGACTACAGTAGCCTAGTCTGGGCATTTCTGCATTTCTGAGGGGGTCATGTGGGACCAGTTAGTGATGTAGTTTCTAACCTTTTCACCGACAGAGGTCTCCTCTACGTTAAGCGAAATTGACTATAATAATAATTACAGAAAAGTGATTTGAATCATATTATGCCGCCTGTGAGCAGCCGTCTGTTGGTCCCTAAATCAAGATCACGTAAACAGCCAGACTTCCCAGTAAGTCATAGAGGGGTTTGTATGATATGATTAAACGAATTATGGGATCAGCAGTTGTTGGATGCCACATTTGTGCTATCTTGGATTGCCAAAATTACTGGGATAGAAAATATGGAAATGCAAGACGGTTATTCACAAAAAAACTCAAATACAATGAAATGTAATGAAATACTATAAACCAGTGTTCTTTTACCGTCACATTTACCAGTATCACTTCCAGCCACAGTTGTAAGCATACGAACAAAGTGTGGAATCCGTTTGTGGAGCGCGCCGATGTCACAAATGTGGAATGTCACACTCGTTGATTAAGCATACGGACATTAGGGTGATATTCTCGGTGGATTTGTAGATTTCACAACATCCTCAGCTACGTACTTTGCACATTGCACCTTAGTATCCCAGTTCATGATAATCAGGTACGCAGTGTTAATAAAAATATGTGTAAAGTAACCTATAGCAGAATGTTCAGGTACAATGGAAAATAAATCATTGATGTGCGTCGAACTCTACGGCCTTTACGCGCCATGTTCTGTGCAAATTAGAAATGTTAGTGGTGGCAATAGAAAATCCTTTATTGATATTATCTTGCATGGGAAAAGTTGTGGGCATTACCACGATATTTGTTTTAATTTAGGTATCTCAAAATACACTGGCCAGAGAGAGAGAGAGAGAGAGAGAGTTTCAGCCTGTCATCAACCTGTGACCTTAATCTCCCTGCATTGGTGACCTTTTTTTTTTTAGCTTTATTCTTGCTACCTCCTGGCGTTTTTATTTACTTGGGAGAGACTTGCTTGATCTGGAGGAGTTAAATACAGCCTTCATTAACCCCTTCAGTACGAGTGGTGTTTACAAAGTTGCGCTTGAAATACTAAAATATGCGTCACCGTTTTGAAACAGTGAACAGTACGTCATGGGTGTTGTTGATTCTCTCTCTCTCTCTCTCTCTCTTTAACCCCATCACTATTAGGGTGAAGCTTAACCCCTTCAGTCCGATTACCTGTTTTCCGGACGATTTCATTCAGCAGTATATTTATTTATTTATGTTTTTAGTCAAGGGATTAACCAGAGTCATAATTTTCTAGCTCTCCAGTTAAAAAAAAAAAAAAAATCCCCTAAGCTTAATAAAATCGTCCGTAAATTGAAAGACAATGTGGAAAACGCGTCATGGGATGGAAGGGTTTATAAAAATCGTCTCTAGTAGTGGGAATATTATGAGACGTCGTCGTACTGAAGTGGTGAGCCTGTTCCCTACGATGGCGTATTGTTTTTGCGAGAGAGAGAGAGAGAGAGAGAGAGAGAGAGAGAGAGAGAGAGAGAGAGAGAGAGAGAGAGAGAGAGTGAGAATCTAGCCTTCCTTAACCCCTTCACTTCCTAGATACCCTCCTTAGCTGTATGTAATCGTCCTGTAGCAGCAAGAGTTAAACAGAAACACCGTCCTCGGGGGGAAGGGCCGGAGTACAATATTACCTAAGAAATATGGAGTGCGAATACCGTAGACTTTTCTGTGGTTGAACCTAGATTATGTGGATTTTATTCCTAGTGGCTTTAGAAATTTCGTAACACGTTCTCCTTGGTAGTTTATTCTCCACGTTACTGTTGGTATCCCATTTTATATGATGCAAATTACAAATATCATTGGAGAAAATATTAACATCTCGTGATACCTCTTCTATCGATTTAGTCTACATTACATCTCGGTATTTTCTTGTGCGATACTGATGCAACTTATGCCGATATTAAAGAATTATAAATAACATACGGGAGAATGTTAAGATGTAATATGCAAAATTAAATCGCTTAGGAGGAGGTACTGCGAATTGTGCCACCTAGAATACGAACCTAAGTCGTATTCTCGTCTGCACAGGAGGCTTCAAATCCCCTCTTCCTGAACTATTTGTTTTGTATAGAACATTGTAATAATTTCTTACATGTTATTTTCGTCTATTCAATACCTGTGTACTTTGCATCAGTAACTAGCAAGAGATCAAGGTGTAAAATGCAAAATAATCACAGAGGAAGAGTTGTTATGGAATTCCGTGGATTTTCCTTTAGCTGAATAAAATCGTCTGACGGTGGTTGCAGTAGAATTCTATAACCTACTCATGGGTTTTTGTTGCTATTGTTGTTGTGACCCAAGATCATCTGAAATACGAACCCAGTGGACTACAGGTTGAAATTACTCCTCATGCAGTTCACCATCCTCCTTTCTGGGGATAGGGAGGGATGTAAGGGATGTGTGTATAACCGAGCAGCGGAGCCACTCGGCTATATGGGTGCCACCACGTGAAGGCGCCCCTCTCCACCACCTATAGCGGAATATATTAAGGTAGACTATAACCTGCCTCTTCAGACCCGTAGAGTTTTCCTGTGGCTGAATGAAATCGTCTGGTGGAATTCAGAGTAAAATAATAAAGACCTGGGTTTAAATGAGGTGTATTGAGGGGAGGCGGGTGGGAGGAGTGGACTGCTTTAATACCATTGTTCACGGTGACAGTCATCTAGTAACACAGGATCCACACATTTCACACCACAGTACCAAGTTAACAAGTCATTTCACAGGACTTGTTTTTTGTTTTTGTTTTTTTCAACTTGGCCCAACACTGCCACCTTTCCATTTTCACTGCTGCATTGTGATAGCAGATTAACACAGTAAGTCACGAAGAAGTGCTGCGGGCAGGACCTAGAGCCATATTGTCATTCTGCCACATAGCTACATGAATAAACCGCAAAGGGACAAAAATCTGAGCCAAGTTAAGGTGTAGAGAGTATAGTTTTGAATACTTTAATTTAGTTTCGACAGATAAACCGCAAGGGACGAAAATCGGGGCCAAGTTTAGGTGAAAAGAGAATAGATTCGAACCTCAGATCTGTGTAAGAATAAATAACTGCGACTGTACAGAGAGCATAATATACCCCGTGGCGGTGTACAGGTAGGCTAAAGAAAAATAAAGTAAAATAAAATAAAAATAATTGATGAAAACGTTTACCGGAAGTGTGAGACGGTGGCTATCCGGAATTGGAGACAGATATAAGCGGGCAGGCAGTGAGAGTGGCACCACAGTCTCTCCGGCTACCACCACTCACACACACATCATGGCGGCTCCGAGAAGGTTCACCGTCGTGGCTAACTGGAAGATGAACGTCCTTAAAGCTGATATTGACAGGCTGGCGGAAATGATGAAAAGTGGACCGTCAGATGTGGACTTGGGTAATTTTTCGAACAAGGACTTACATTTCAGTTTCTTGAGGTTGTTATGAAGAGTGGGTCGATAGATTTGAACTTTGGTTAATTTTTCGAATGGGGATGTAGATACATTTCAGTTTTCTTAATCAATTTTTAACACGTTCAGTACGAGAGGTTCATCCATAGCTTAAAAAAAAAAGTGGCCAAAGTTTCATCTAGTCTAATTATCTGGTGGGAGCAAGAATACAATAAAAAAATCATCGTAGTGAACAAGTTAATGTATTTTCCTTGAGCAGCATTTTACATTTGTACATTATATTGTGACAACCAACCAACGTTGTGTCGTTTACAGATACGGTGGTGGGATGTCCTCCATGCTACCTGTCCTACGCCCGCCAGCAGCTGCCCCGCCACATCGGAGTGGCGGCTCAGAACTGTTATAAGGTAGAACTCTCTTTCCTTTATATACTGGCTTTTTGTTACGCCATAAGGAATAAATTTTTGTGATACGGTGACTGAACGTGTGTTAATACAGTAGTAGTGGTGCAGTAACTGGGTACATAAATATCAAGTAAGATGGCATATAGTAGTTGAAGGATAAACTTGTTAAGGAAGCTTTAAGTAAAAGATGGTTTATACATTGCAGGTGGCGCGGGGTAACTTCAGTGGCGAGATCTCTCCGGCCATGATCCAGGACTGCGGGTGTGAGTGGGTGATCCTGGGCCACCCTGAGCGACGCACGGTGTTCCATGAACCCGATGAGCTCATCAGCGAGAAGGTGGCGCACGCACAGCAGGCGGGAATGAAGATAGTGGCTTGCGTGTGTGAGACGAAGGAGGACAGAGAGGCGGGACGCACACAGGAGGTGCTGATGACCCAGATGGCGTCACTGGCAGAGGGCGTGAGCGACTGGTCGCGTGTGGTGGTGGCCTTCGAGGCGCTGTGGGCCAGCAACACGGGCGTCCTGGCCACCCCCGGCCAGGTGCAGGAGGCGTTGCAACAACTGCGCCAGTGGCTGCGCCACAACGTCAGCCTCCAAGCCGCCGACAACACCCGCATCATCTACGCCGGCTCCGTGTCCACCAACAGCTGTCAGGAGCTGGCCAGGTTGCCCGATCTGGACGGCTTTCTGGTGGGCGGCGCTGCACTGAAACCCGACATCATTGATATCATGCGGGCGTCAAGAATGTCCTGCTCTCGGCTGTGGGCGGGTCATCAGCAACTGGCAGCAACCTCGCAGCTAATCACCCACATGAAGCACTCACGGTTCACACAGCTCTCCCTCCCCAACCCACGGCGCGCCATCAGGTACATCTGATGATGTAGTGTAGTGTTGTTGCACTCACCCTTGCATTAGCACCCCACACCTGGCACCAGCATGCTGTTCCGTGCACTATACACTGTAGCTGCTTACCTCTGGTATTGGGTCTTGTGAGCAGCTGTACTCCTTTTCTTTTATTTATTTATTTACTGTTGTATGAATGTAAATTATGTATTTATGTATTGCATGAATGTACATTATTATTCTGAAAAGCAGTTACAAACAAATAGTTTGTCATCAGTCTTTCGGTAACAACATTAGTATGCCATGAAGAAACTTCGATAAAGCTTTTTAAACCCCTTGAATATGAACCGTCTCTTACACGTCTAGCAGACACCATATTTCATTCAACTTGGAGGCGCTTCTCCTAATCGAGGGGTAAAGCTTTGCAGCATCATTATTATGGGTTTCTAGTACTCACTATCTACCTCAAAACTTTATGTAAACGTATGGTGGGTGGGGGCGCCCACCATCCACTCACTCAGTGTAGTGCTGCTCTCGGGTGTCTGCCCTGTCCTCTCCTCCATCCATGTTTCTTTCCATCTTCTGCTGTCTTTCTTTCCTTCATTCTTTCCTCTTCCTTCTGCCTATGGATGACTTTACACTCCCTCTTCTGTCTTTCATTCCTTCATTCTTTCCTCTTCCTTCTGCCTGTGGGTGACTCTACATTGAGTGACAAACCAAATGGTTTCCTGTACACCAGGAATCCTGGATAGGTAACCATTTTTTTGTTAGTATATTAGGTAACGTTGGGTATGACGTACCCCATGGGAAAAAAAAAAAAATCTGATTGAGATATTTCAAAATGCTTCAATACACAAATAATTCAACCCATTAACTTTAAATAGGGCCAGAAAAAATAAAGTTTAATTGATTTTTTTTTTTTAAAGCTTATACAAAAATGATTAAATTTTAGGTGTACAAATGTTAAAATTAAATCTTGCAAAACTGAAAAGTAATATCATGATTCCTTGGGTGGTCTGCAGTAGACCAATGTTACGACCTTCTGTATACAGAAGGAGAAAGACAGCAAATTAAAAAAAAAAAAACACACAAGAGGGCTCAACTGAGGTTACATTATAGGTAATCTGGGGTCTAACATACCCCAGTGGCTGTATAGAGCAAAATCAGAGCCAGGTACAGCTATGACCCCATCATCCCCATGAAGAGCATCACTAGGCAGGAAGGTAATGAGACGGACAGATCTGTAGACCTTATGCTTATATTTTTACAAATTAAATTTCGGGGACTGGGGGTTTCTGATACTCCACGTTACCTATCTAGGGTAAAGCTAAATAAAATCGTGTAGCAAGAATAAAATGAAAAAATATGCCAGCGAATCGAACTGGTTGTCAAGTTACTAAGCGGAAAAAATCGTCTTGCAGTAAAAAAAAAAAAAAAAAAAAAAAAAAGTTAAGATTTATCGACTCACCATAGAAGCTCAACTTGGCAGTGTGAATGGGAGAGCGGAGTGTATTTGGAGTCTTCGAAACACCTCTTCCTTAGTGATTTATTCTGCCCGTTGAATCGTATTATCGTGTTGTTCGTTACTGATGTAAACTCTGTCGATATGAAAATGATATAACGTACACACTAGGGAATGATAAGGTGTCATATGGAAAGTAAATCGTCGTGGAAGAGGTGCTAACGAAGCTTCATATGGCACAAAGAATACGGACCCTAAGCTGAAAACATGGCGGACAGGGTGGTGGAGTTTAGTATGATGGAGGTAGGAGGGGAAGCGTGGCTGATTAAGGACAGAAAAGCTTAAGCTCAGTTTGTTCAGGCCATCCCATACAGGATCTTAAATTACCAGTCATTTGAGTCCTTATTCGTATGAGGTATGGGAAGCTCTAGTGCTTCTTCCGTAGCAATTTATTTACGTGCTACACCTAAACTCTTTCCGCTTGATGACATTATATTCTTCCTAATACCACGAGGCGATTTGACTGGGATCAGGGGAGACTTATCAGTGCAGATGTTAAATAGAACCTTCATACACCTTTTTACTACAAGAAGTCTTACGTAAGCTGAGTAAAATCATCTAGAGATTGCAAGAATGAAATGAAAAATACGTCATAGTAGTGAAGGGGTTAATATTCTGTTGTTTGGTAGCCTTTTTTTTTTTTTTTTTTTTTTTAACCCTTTCGATGCAGTTTCTCTGATAAGAAAATTGTCTGCCATTACCAGAAATGAAACACGTGTAGTTCTGAATTCACGGTCAGAAGGTAAATCATGATAGTATTAATCTCTTCGCTACAGAAACCTCTGTAGTGATGAAAATCATATCACTCCTATCACAGTAGCCGGAAGAAAGCACGTATATCGTAGCAGAAGGGTTAATATGAATGACTATTGTATGTGTAAGTAAAAATGAAAAAAGTATTAACGTGTCTTATACAGAAAGTTAAGGAAGAAGTGCTGGGGAGTTATCTAGGCTGGCGAAAATACAGGCCTTTAGGAGTTAGATTACTAACAGTAGATAACTAATAGTGGTTATAGAAACGCCATGCTGTCCTGTCAAGCTGCTCAGCACCTGCCCAAATAAAAGTCGTTTCTGAATCGCGCATGACTTTGCTCGAAACTAACGATTTATGCGTCGAGGAAGGAGCAAGTGCTTTGCAGGCAGCACTTGTTATGGCGAAAACGCATGAAGTTCAACGGAAAAAAACCACTGCATTTCCCGTGTAATGAAAGACCAACGAGGAAAATTATTAGGGATCAAAACACCCCTTTAGAAAATTTTGATCGATGTGAAATTGAAACGAGCCCATCTGTGACCCAATTCTAACCATTCTGCTAAGTTTCATCGAATCAGACTTCGTTTCGGTTGCGCTAACTCACACATACACACACACACACACACACACACAGAATGAAAATTTATAGATATGAAGAGAGATCATCCACTCACTTGATGTAGTGCTACCTACCTTTTCCTTAGCCTTTATCATTCTTTTTCTGTGTCTGTCCTCCTCTCTTCCTATTTCTCCCATCTTTCCTGTCACTTCTTATTGCTTTTCTTTCCTTCACAGGTGGCTTTACATTGAGTGACAAGCCAAATGGTTTCCTGTAAACCAAGAAACCATTTACAACGCTGGGTGGTTACCATATAACCAACCCATACGTGCTTCCTACGTGTCAACAAGTGGGTTGGTGGAGAGTTAGTGCTCCTCCTCGTAAAACAGGTAACTCAAAGTCGTGGCCACCCCTTACGGGATTATGGCGTCTGGCAATAGATAGATATATAGAAGAGAGAACAACACGAACTTATAGCTCAAATCCTGTATACTGAAGCTAGGGAAGTACAACAAGATAAACGCACGCACGCACGCACGCACGCACGCACGCACGCACGCACGCACGCACGCACACACACACACACACACACACACACACACACACACACACACACACACACACACACACACACACACACACACACACACACACACACACACAACACACACACACACACTTCCCGAGAATTCCCCTCGATACTCTACTGTAGTGGTGAATGTCCCGTGTTTTTCGGGTAATCTGTCTTCGCTTTCTTGGTCACGCAGCCATGGGATTCTCGTGCCATGTCGTGAATCACAGACACTGGTGACGTCATTCCCTGGTTAGCGGGAAGTATTCTAGGTGGCACGTGACTCGTAGCACCTCCTTCAGAGTGGCTTATTTTCCATATTACTCTTTGACATTACCTTGTATGCCACTTATATCGTTTCGAAATAGTAGAGGATATTGAGGTGTAATGCACAGAATCGCAAAGGAGGAGTTGCTGAGAAGTCTTCAGTCATTTATCATACGGCACCGTGTAATACATCTCGATCTTCGTGTAATTTTCGCTCAGGTTAGTATGATATAAGCGAGTGTGGCTTTTCGTGCCGTTGTATACGAGCAAGTTTTACAAGTCGGTAGGCCACACCTTGCTGACGTCATTGGGCTCATCCCTGGGCCACTACTCCTTTACTCAGGTTTAGATCCCCCTCCCCCCCCTCTCTCTCACACACACACACACACACACACACACACACACACACACACACAGGAGGGGAAGGAATACCGTGTAAGCGTATATTATCAAGACCAAAAGGTTTAAGTAAAACATTGTAAAATTCTTTTGAGTATTATCAGGGATAGACGTACATAAAGAAAAAATTACTAGGGAAATACTTCATATGAAAGCATACAAGAGACTTACACGTGAGGAAAAGTGCACTTAAAAATGGCTCACCCAGTATAATAATTACGAAGCAAATTATTTCGTGGGTAAGAATTGATTGGCAAATAGACTTAGGTCTCATGTTAACAATCAGAGGTTTCACCCCGCTAAATAAAATCGTCCTGTTTATTAGCAGTAATAGAATCACAGAGTATCATGTCCAGCAGTGGAGTTAGGAAACATTAGCTTAGCCTTTTTTTCGCATTTTTTCTCGTAGCTTATTTGATGGTCTTAAGAATCTTCGCTGTTCATTGTACCGGACAGCATCTCGCTTTTAAAGCAGTTTTCATTATTCATTATATTGGGTTCAGGTATTTTTCTGACAAAGTAATGTTCCATCATTCCCCAATAGTAGTTCAGTTACGTCTGAAACAGTCAGCATCTGCATGATCGTGAAGCACCCTCATCTGCTTTATGCCCCCCCTCCCCCCCCAAAAAAAAAAACTCGTGATCTAAGCTATTATAAAATCAAGTTGAAAACTATTCTTGAGCATGCTAGGCAGTCCTATAAGGCAATGAAGTGATAAAATTGCTTTTTTTTTTTTTTTTTTTTTTTTTTTTCCAGTATTCCCGACCAAATTTTTACTGACTGCTATCGTAACTTCGACGTCTCAGTGGTCAGATACTATTAAGATATTTGGCATAATGGGTTGTGGGTGCAAATGTTAATCCAAGTATGAGCAAATAGCAAATATCACGAGAGAGAGAGAGAGAGAGAGAGAGAGAGAGAGAGAGAGAGAGAGAGAGAGAGAGAGAGAGCTGGCTTGGACGAGGAGGGCGTGTGACGTCAGTGACCTTCCCCGCCACTCACTACTCCTAAGCGCTGTCCAGGCTGGGAGATCCTCTCTTGTCAGGCACGGGAAAGGGGAAAAGAGCCATATTTAAGGGAGGGGGTGATCATGGGGATGACACACCCACATCCTAAAGTTTGACATCCATCATGATATGAAATAATAATAATAATAATAATAATAATTCTCACTTAGGGCCCTCCTTAAACAGTTGAATAGGGGCAAGTGGTGTAAACCTATCTCTTAAGAATAATATTTTCACACATTGGAAGATTGTGGTAAATGAGAGAAGGGTTTAACTATTTTCCATAACTCCCTTCCCCCGCCACCTGGCTAATTGTAATACTGTAATCACCGTCCCGTAACTTGATCGTAAACTTGAATCACACCGTCTTGCCGACCTTCCACCATCCATCCATCATCCAATCCTATGTTGCCCCACGAGGAGCGTAGGAGCCCGGGGCTAGGCAAGTTGGTCCTGATACTTAAGATGAGAGTTACCAGCCTCACTCATCCCTGAGTGGCATTACGTGAGCAGTTACCCAAGCCACCCCTTGTATATAAACCTTCACCGGCTCAATCCGATTTAAACCACCAGGCGCCATAATTTGGTTATATGGTTACCACCCAGCGTAGTAAATGGTTTCCTGGTGTACAGGACACCATTTGGCTTGTCACTCAGTGCAGAGTCACCCATAGGCAGAAGGAACGGGAAAGAATGAAGGAAAGTGTTATGCAGCGTATTCTGGGTCACGATCTCTCGGGTTCTGGTACGGTGCAACCATGGGTTCTTTGTTCTCGGCCGAGTCAGTCACAGACAAGGAAGGGGAGTCCAGACACAACTGGTCAGAGGCACACTTATATATTAACAATAGACAACTACACACACCCCCGTGATAAAACTATGGGACATAATATAACGAGATAATCTCAGAAGGCTAGCCCTTACAATAAATATCTCCACCTAGTTCGGCGAGTTTGACCTTTACACAGTATTCTACCTTTCCTCATATAGGATAATTTCCACACATTGTCATACATATGGTTCACACAATACACCAGGTGCGCTTTGTCCCAGGTATATAACAAAGTCAAGTATATCTCAGTATACCCAAACGCGTGACGTAGACGACAGTATATACTCAAGTCCTTGTATTCGCGTAACATAGACGGCTCCCTGTGCTAGTTACATGCATCCGCGTGACACAGACGATCCCCTAGCTATCCTTATGCAAAGTGTGCGTTACATAGGACGAGAGAATATAGTATTCACGATCTATCCGCGCGTGGGGCAGAGGGGGGGGACAGGGAGGGGGGGAGTGGTGACATAGACTTCCTTACGAGACAGGAGGTTGGGAGTATACCTCATATATCATTTTCCGTTCACTTCATATGGCCAAAGCAAAAGGGGGGGGGGAAGGGGTGCGGCACTGATGCTGTCTGTCCGTATGTAACACGGGGGGATGATCACACTTGGGGACGGCCCGTGGCCTAGCACCACGCACTCCGCGCGTGAGCTTATTGGTGGGGAGTTCACTATTCCACTCGGGGAGGTAACACTGGGGGGGGGGGAGACACTGGGGCGACGGGGCGGGTCCATTGGGGTAGGGGCTTCCCAGACACTAGGGGACAAACAACTTCAGAGTCTTTTACTCACTGAACAGGCGGAGATGAGCGCTGAGGTCACGGGCGGCAGGAGGCCCTGCATCGGGAACCGCAGGTGGCGGCCGGGCGCTGGGGGTGGGCCGTCCGGGGTGTATTCCAGGGGTAGGTCGCCTGTGGGGTCCCACGAGTCCCGTAGGATTTGGTGGGTGGCGTGGTGGGCGGCCCTCTTTCTGTAGAGGCCCTGGGTGATGCGGGGCCGAAGAGGGCCAGGAGGCTCGCCGCACGGCGCTGACGCTTAGTTGTCACTGGGGTACTGGGGGCGGACCTAGGGAGGCCTGGGCCTAGAGTTGGCCGTGGGGAGAGCGGTGTCTTGGCTGAGCTACTATCTAGTCCGACACGGGCTGCCGTCAGGGAGGAACTGCGGCCACCTGCTCTGGGGGAGGTCCGGCTGCTGCAGCAGGTGTCGGGGGAGGTCCGCTGACTCTGAGGGCTGTGGTCTCATCTGCAGGAGGAGGCCGTCAGGACTGGACTGCGGCCTCTCGTCCTGGCGGAGTCCGTCAGCACCTGGGGAGGATGGGGCTGCAGGGACAGGACACCTGGCCTCCGGGACGTCACGCCCTGTCTGGTCTCTGGTGGGGTTCCTGAAAGGGAGCAGAAACCACCCTCTCGAGGAGAGAGGCGAGGAGAGGGGCGCCTCGCTTTGCCTTCGGAGGGGTGGGCGGGGCAAGAGGCACCTTCCTCTACGGGAGCCTGGGGACGGGCGGAGGGAGAGCGGCCAAGGGCCGACTTTCCTACTTGGCGGGGCGGGGAGGCCCTGCCGGAACTCCAGTCTGGAGTGGGCGGGGGAGGTCCAGGGGATTTTCCCTCCGTCAGGCAGCCTCGTTGGGCACTCCCTGGGCTCCTACAGGGGACAGGAGGGCAAGAGGAGTTGAGGAGGCTCCTCTGGGCACTACAGACCCTGGCGGCGGGGAGAAGGCGCCCGATGGATACGCCCGGCTATTGCCACAGCTCCAACGGAGGCTGCACTCCAACCATAGGGTCTGGGACTCTTGTCCTGGAGACAGCACTGGCGGACGGTGACGTTTCGTCCCGCGTGGTACCTCTGACAGAGCGTACCCCAGGGCCCGCCTTCCTCCTTGGAAGAACTGGCGAAGGTCGTCTGGTGGACGTGCCGGCTCCCGAAGGTGGTTGGCAGAGGGTGGCTGACCGACGGTCCTTCCACCCACAGTATACCTGACAGGTGATATTGTGCCACTGCTCCTTTGCGGGAACAACAACCCTTGAGGCTCCTCTTGAGTCCTTTGTTAAAAAGGAGGCCGATCCAGGAAACTCGACGTCCGAGGGTTTGCTTGGGATCTTGCCACTGCAAATCCCACACTGATTCTGGCAAGTCCCACACTGCCCGGTGGTCTGGCTGCGGGGAAGAGGGGGCGTAGGGTCGCGGGGGAGATACGCTGTTTTTGCCCGCAAGGCTCGGCAGGTGAAAAGAGCCTCCCCGTCATCTTGTGGGGTGGGCTAACCTCCTTGTACCCTCCTCCTAGGGTGGTGGTGTCGGGCTCGCTCCGCCGAGCCGGTATTTTAGAAAGAAAAAGAGGGAGCCTAAAGTCACCCGTGGGCAGAAGGACGAGGAAAGCATGAAGTAAAGAAAGACGGAAGAGGAAGGATGGAAAGCAGGGAGGAGAGGAAAGGACAGACACCTGAGAGCAGCACTACATTGAGTAAAAAATGGGAAATAATGACACAAGTCAGATAATCCAAATCTAGCATCATGTTATGCCTCGATCCTAATTCATTTGTAAAAGGAGCAGAATCTTCTGAGGAATAAAGAAATCATGTGAGAAATTTCGATTTTCAGATCTCTCGGACATATATGATCAGATCATTGTGAGTGTGTGTGTGTGTGTGTGTGTGTGTGACACGAATTGCTTTGAATCCATCTAGATTACATTTCACCTTTATTTCTGAAATGACCACATCCAGCAGCAGCAGGACACCCCCAGGAGGTGACAATGGAGGGTTAGTCGGAGTGAGCAGGACGTCCATGCTACTGTATATGGGCACAAGTCCTTAGTAGCCGCCCGCCTCTACTCCCCGGAACTGGCCGGACCCGAACACCTCAGCCCGGGTGCATTACCCTCTTGCCAGCCCAGCCTGCATCAGGATCGGTGTGGAGCAGGACCTTACACTCCATACAGCTCCCCAGAGATGGTCTCCAGCTGCTCACACTAGGAGATGGCCTCCTGCCGCTCATACCAGGATATGTCCTACAGCTGCTTCGCCCTAGAGAAAGCCTCCAGCCGCTCCACTTGGACCACACACTCCCTCTGCAGGGCCTGTGACAGCCTCCAGCCGCACACGGGGGAAGAAGGGTACGTCCCCTTTCCACCTGCTGTAGACACAGAGGGCACAACACTGGCGATGGCCTCCTGCTGCGCCTGCAGACGGGAGACGGCCTCCAGCCGCTCCACGCTCGCACGTCACCCTTCATGTAGGACTCAGGTGATGGCCTCCAGCTGTGCCCATAGGCAGGTGACGGCCTCCAGCCGCGTCCCTTCTGTGGTCCTGTCAGGAAGGCCCCGGCGACGGCCTCCTGCCACGCTGACAGGGTTGGGACGGCCTTCAGCCGCCCTCCTGCTGTTGCCCAAGGGACCTCAGCGATGGCCTCCTGCCGTGCCAGGGAGGATAGCTACCAAAGCCCCTTGCCCCCTGTGACTTCACAACGTCTCTCCCCCTACAGCTGTAGCAGAGTTGAGTGTGGCAGCCCCCAGACAGAGAGTGACCAGATCGTGGACTGGTGGCGAGGCCTGGTATTATCCACGGGGCTGTTCTCCCTGCAACCGGTGCCTGAAGATGACTTGACCCTGACATACCCATCCCCGGGACAATGCCACAGCCCTGCCCTGACGGCGGGACACCAGGAAGGGGATCACAGTCCCCGGGATCCCAACGGCGCCCCCAGCACCTCAGGGCAAGGCGTCCCCAGTCCCCGCCACAAACAACGTTGCTGTCCCACCAGGCGTATATGGGAATGCCTGGAGAAGCTGTTTGGCCTGTGTCCTATGGGCCAGACCTCTGTCTACCGTCCCCAACACGAGGGGCCCCTCACCACACCCAGCCCGAAGGAGATGACCCTCACCCTTGCCCAGGACTTAGTAACTCAGGTGTGTGTATGTGAATAAGTGACTTATAGTGCCATACTGTGCCAAGTGGAAAGACGTGAGAACTCCCATTCAGTGCAGTAGTGACAAGCCATCTGTGATCTCTCCTTTTCTCCCCCCCCCTGTGAATGTGCCAACCTATCATGCAACTTAGTTCTCCCCCCACCCCCTCCACTCCCAGTGACCAGACTCACACTCGGTAAGACTCTTAAAACGAGTGTTTAACAGTGAATCAAGGAACTCCCACAGAACCAGGAGCCACCAAAGCGAGACACTGTGTCTGGGTGAATATCTAGATCTAAACCCCCCCCCCCACCATACGGCACTGAGTTAGAGACAGTAAACTATCCCCACACCACTCACCCTAATATAATAATATCGACTGTGTCTTTCGTATCCTGCGCGATACGCTCAAACTGATCAGCAGCCCAAGGATTGATGTAACAGAAATATTGTGAGATTGTCTGCCATTCCTGTAATTTAGAATTGGTGAATACACGTGTAGGTTGTTGCCCGGAGTTTTTATGCCCTGTTCCTCTTATGTTTGTGTTCTAGCCCTGGTCTAGAAAAGGACCCAACTACACACTAGGTGTTTCTAGGACGGGAAGCCAGCCTAAAAACACCCAGCATAACAATTTCTATAGTCACAGTGGCCAGTTAAAGTATACGTTTAACATTATAAAGTGAATGTCTGCAATTTTTTTTCCCTCCATACTGCACATGAATCTTGTGAATTATATTGAGAGGTACTGTACGACCTGACTGAATTATGACTGTTATTATAAGGTCTTACTCTGTGTGTTTAGGCAATATTTACCAGAGTGAGCCACTTTCCAGAAAGGGGACTCTGAACTCAGTTCACAGGCCAAGAAGGCAGTCTAGAAACTATGGTGTTTGTGTGTTCGTAGAAAAATGTGATGATAATGATCGAATAGGTAAGTAACCAGAGTGATGTAAAACTGTTTGGGCAGAAGATACATGACGTGTGAAAGATTGATCAAATGAGTATACAGTAGCAAAGCTACTAGATTACTGGGGACGGAGACCAACAACGTCAAAGCATGGAGAAATGTTTGAGAGTGGGAGACTTAGGGTGCCAAGAGGTTTAGAAGTTATTGCTTTGATTAGTATGGGGGAAGTTTGAGGCTGTGAATTGGGGTATAGATAGAATTTAAGTAACTGTTTTTTTTCACTAAGTAAATTGCATTGAAAAAAACTATAAAATTAAAGAGATAAATTTAAAAAGAAAATCATCCCATTTCAGAGGCTTCCCTCCCATCCAGTTTATTGTAATCTGTGTATGCTTATGTGTGACATGGAACCAAGATATGAAAGGCTTGAATGTTGTATTTATGATCATGTGGCTCAGTTCAGTGGACACCCTGTTTTGTAATTCTCCTGCTTTTTTGCTTTATCTTTGTTTACCTATTGTTTTTGGATCCAACTTCACACAAGTATGCTGGAGAGGGATGCCTTTACATGGTTGCACTGATATGGCTTGCTCTTCTGTCCATTTATACAAGGATCCTACAACTCCCTCCCTATCCCCTAATAGGAGAAAGACGGACTGCAGCTTTGGCCTACAGTCAGCTGGGTTAAAATTCAGATGAGTCCAGGGCAAGAACAGCAACCTCATCCCATCTCTTGGATGGTACAGTACTCTATTGCAAAGCTGTATTAAGGTTGGAAGGATGATGATTTTTTTTTTTTTTTTTTCTTCCAAATCTGAAAGTTAGCTACATCTGTTTAGGATCAGCACAGGTAGTTATATGACACTGTGCCAATATTCTGACTAATCCATTATTTCATCAACCTGCCAGCCCAGTTAAAGACAAAAGAAAAGAATCTTACTCTGCCTGTCATGAACTATCATGTACTGTAGGACAAACTGACAGAATAGTGCAGGGTGTTCTAAATTTGATATTATAATACTTTTGCTCCTGAAGTGGAGGAGACGGAACAATGGAGGGGAGTGGTGATAGGAAACTGAGGACAGGATGACTGAGAACAAGGTAGAGGGATTAATTAGAGGAGTACAGTACATACGGCATGGTGGCTTAAGTAGTGATGAGTTATGACACACAAGCCTGGAGGTACAGTATCTGTTACAGCCAATCTGAATGAGTTTGGAAGTAGACAGAAACATATATTCAGGGGTTTCAATGCTCTGAATGAGTTTGGAAGAAAACAGAAACATATATTCAGGGGTTTCAATGCTCTGAGTCTGGAAGTACAGTACACAGAAACACATACCCAGTGGTCTCAATACTCTCTTCTTACAATGTATGGATTGCCCGGGATATTTTCTCGCCATAACTGGGGTGACAAGTATTTCTTTCGGTGACTAAAATGTCAAGGGGTCTGCATTAGTGATGGGTTTATCAAGGCACTTGCTGCGTGTTAGTGGTCATTTGAAATGTTACTCCCATGATTGAACTGGTTAACTGCAGCTTCTTTACCACATCTTTGCATTAATACCAGTAATTTGCAGAACTGTACATGTTTCAGAACCTGCTGATTAGGTGTAATTCATCGTCTATCTATCTATTGCAAGATGCCTCAATCCCGTTCAGGGTGGCCACAAACAAATCGCCTCCACGTCGTCCTGTCCCCCGCCATTTCACTACCCTGCTCCCAACTCACCCCCCTCACTCATATACCTCTTCACCCCATCCCTCCATCTCATGTTCAGTGTAATTATTCCACTAACCCCTGCTGCATGGACTCTTTGTTGGGTAGTTTATCTTCCCTGAGTCATTGTTTTATAACCAGTGTAAATTGTACCTTATGTGAAGCTTGCAATGAGGCCCCTGCAGACCTTCATTGTGCCTCATGTGAGGTCTGCAGCTCGTCAAGATCAAGCATTTAAATATTCTGGGAAATGCATGTTTCCAAAATTTATATTCTTCAGTTACTCTTCAGCTTCATGCAGGAGCATTTCTAGGACTTCCTGTCTGTCTGTCTCTCACCAAAGATTTTCAGAAATGAGGCACTTCACTCCCACTGACTCCAGTGACTTCAGCAAAACTCCATATTAGATTTCAAAATGGGATTATCTCTAAGCTAGGTGACTAGCTAGGGACTAGCCCTGCTAGGGTGACAGAGAGCACTACCCCTCCCAGCACAGCAGCCACAGGGCACTCCATGTTAGAGCTGTCTGAAGCTCCTGCATCTGGCAAGTACTTTTGCATTACTTCATTTACAATACAGTTCTTAAATGATCACATGTCATCATTCCCTAATCAAATGGAAATTTGCAATTATGTTGGGCACTGATTTCTCAATGCATTATTTAACTATTAATTAATTCATATTTTGAAATTTCCATTTAAAAATATCACTGCTGAATGTGCAAGTCAGCAATTTACCATCCTTAAAATCTACTTACTGCATCCAAGTTAATGAGCAAATGGATGGAAATGTTTATCCAGTACATTTTGATCTGGTTTGCAAGGATAGAACTTTACTGTGTAAGATCAGATAAGGTAGTAAACAGCATGAGTCATGAAAGGGTAGTTAACGAATGTTTGAGATAGTGATGTAAAGAAGTGGATGGAGCTACGAAATTGACAAGGGAACACATGACAAGAGCTTGGCTTCTCTTTATAGACCTGATAGTTGACATATTGACTAACTGGCAGGTTTATGTGGTCCATCTGTAAATTAAAAAAAAAAAAAAATAAATAACTTTAGATGATTTAGCATGAGGTGGAACCAGGATTCCAGAGGTGTGAATGATTAACTGGCCCCTTTCACTGGGCATGCTGTTGATGGGCTTTCCTCTTGTGTAGTTTTCTTGTTTGTGGATCCTGTCTCACTCTGTTCTTAGACTGGAAAAAAGGTCAGAATGTTGATGCCAAAACTTTTTCACTGCGTCTCTGAATTACAGCCACTAGATTTCTATGGTTTCTCTTCCTTTAATGTATCAGTATCTGGAGTGTAATTCTGTGAACAGTATACTATACCTCTTACCGATTAATCTGGCCAGACAAGTATGGCAACATTATTCCCTTCGAGATTCTGATTGGCTGGAGGTGTTTGTTCGATTTCATAGTTGCTTAAACCGATACTGTCTTTATTATCAGATGTGATATGAGTTTATCGACAATACAATCGTCAAAAGCATAAGAAATCCGTTATATACTTAACAACAATGAAATTTCCGTACGAAGATAGAGATATGAGTCAACAAAGTATTCTGACAGTCTAAGTCAAGGTCAGCATTCGAACAATTCCTTTATGTCTCTGACACTTCATAATATAACAGAAAATTGAGGAAACCTACTTAATCTAAGCACTGGTATAACACATTTAAATTTTAAGATCAATTCATACTGTGATAATAGAGGAGATATAATGAAATAGTTTTCCTTTAGCCTACCTTGAGTTTTTTTTTTTTTTTTTCAAACCTCCCTCCCCACAGAACTTGTGTTTTCATTAGAATTTTTTAATTTTTCAAAGCTGTGACACGATTTAAGGGTGCAGACTGATCTTATAATTTAAATGTGTGTTATACCAGTGCTTAGATTAAGCAGGTTTCCTTAATTTTCTGTTATATTACTGGGTGAGGGAGACAAAGGAATTGTTCAAATGGTGACCTTGACTTGGACTGTTATAATACTTTGTTGACTCATATCTCTATCATCCTATGAAAATTTCATTGTTGTTAAGTATATAACAGATTTCTTATTGCTTTTGACGGTTGTATTGTCGACAAACTCAGTATCACATCTGATAATAAAAAGGGTATCAGTTTAAGCAAGAATGAAATTGAACGAACACCTCCAGCCAATTAGAATCTCAGCGGGAACAGTGTTGCCATACATGCCTGGCCAGATTAATTGGCATGAGGTATAGTGTAGTAGGATATTAAATACAGCTGTGTTTACTTATATTTTATGTAAAAATGATACCAGTAAGGCCCATAATATCCCTTTTAGGACATAGAGGCCAACAACTCGGTTAATTTAGTTCAGAAAATTTATGGGCAGGAGACCAACTCATGCCCCTGATAGCAATACATAATCAAGTGACCTCTTTTTCACTTCCAGGAGCTCTGAACCCTTGTGTCCAGTACAAGGCCTTAAGCTGGTAAACTCTGCTATTACCGTACACTACCACATGTCTTCTTATTTACAAAATATAAATAATAAGGATGAAATATTTCCTGCATATATTATATTACTTTTATCTTATAACTATGCACATGTCTGTACAGCCATAACACATTATACATTATTAATGAGTGGCCCATTATTATCTAAATGATCCATTCTTGTGCAGGAAAAGTTGTTTTACTTCAGGAATCACTTTATGATATGAAGTTAGACTGTTTAAACTACTGCTGCGTAAATGGCTTGCAAACCAAACCAAACCAAAACAGTTGGAGACAAGAGGTTATGATGAAAGAAGAGTAAAGACCTGCAAACTATTTCATAAAATTTTACATTGGGAAGGCATGTATCTGATAATTCTGCAAACCGTGCTGTACAATTGAGGACACTACTTTAACTATAGTCATCTACAACATTTGCTCTAAAACAGTGGTTAATAATGACACATGATGTCTCATGTTTGAAGTAAACAGGTATGGTATTGTGCCAAACTTATATTAGCCTTACTCCCAGACTTTGCTGACATTAATATAATCTCCATCAGGTGACTGGTAACCTGGGATAGGTGGAGTGTGGGTGGGTCCCTTGGCCCTGTATGGCAGAAATGTAGGGTCTATCTGCACTGCCTCCATCCACAGCTCCTCAGATTCTTCACGTAACTCCTGCATTGGAAAAAGGGAGGCAAAGAAGGTAAGTGTAAACTTGTTTATAGGAATGCACATTTTGTTATATATGCATAAATATACACATTTTAGCTTTGTTTATCCCATATGAATATGACAAATTAATTGGGATAATGGTGATGATACTTTACACTCTTGATGATGCAATGCTTTGATTGTATGAATGCAGGTGTTCAAAATCAATGCACTTAATATCATACAGCTAAGGTTATGTAATGGTAAAGACATGTACCGTAAATACTTTAGTCCTGTGAAGTTTTGTTTACTTTATTCTGGCTACCATCAGACTTGATATTCATCTAAGGCTGGACTTTTCTCATTGTGTTGGAATAAATATTATCTGGCAACTGTCAAACAATTTTATTCAGCGTAGAAGAGCACTTGTTGTTAGAAACAATCGGTGTACTCCTTCAGTATTTTTTTTTTTTTTTTTTTTTAAATTGTAGCTGCTCTTGCTAATGTCAGATGATTTTGTTCAGTTTAGAAGACACACCTCAGGGGTTAAGTGTATAGTTTATACAGTGTACTGTATTTAGGAAGTTAATTAACGAGGAGGGTAGATTGAAGAAGGCAACAAGGTACAGTAGATGGTTTAGCTGGTCAGGAGCAAGAAAAGGGCACTGGAAGTGGTGAGAAGAGCTACGAATGTAAGTAATGAAATGCAGATCCTTCCATAACTGTTCTAGTACTAACTTTGACATACAATACACAAGTGCAACAGGATAGTCATAGATGGGCAGAGGGTAAGATTCCATGACAGATGTATTACCAGACAAGTGCATATGATTTACCAAGAGAGAATAAAGAACAAGTAAAGAGTATGTAGACAGAGTGGAGTAGAGGAGAATCTGAAAGTGGTTAAGGCGAGCATATGATGTGGTTCGGATATAAGGAATGAAAGTGGAGCTGACAGTGTACAATATATAGAAGAAATAAAGGTAATGAAAGAATGAGAAAATTGAGGACAAGAAGGAAAAGTGGAGGGGCAGAGTACTAAAGGAGGGCAGGATTAGAAGGCCTAGAGGTAGTACCGTACAGTACAGTAATGATTAGTGGCAACAAAGGAGCTTGGAAACATTTTTTGTGATGATCCAGAATAAACTCTGAGGTTAGAGTACTGAGCAGAAAGTAGATGATGATGATGATGACAATGATGATGATGATGATGATGATGAGGAGGAGGATGATGATGACGATGACAATGATCTACCTATCTATAGCCCGATGCCCCAATGATGATGATAAATATTAATAATAATGTATAAAAGATTAAAAGTCATGATGAAATCCAGTATTACTCTCTTCTTGGTAAATGTGCCAGAGGCCAGGCTACAAAAGTACAGTATGTGCAGTCAGTAAAAAAGAGCTTCGGTTAGCACATGGCACGAAACAGTTTGACACCATGAGGATTTGCTGTTGGAAAATGTCAGATTATTTTTTTTCCCCATGCTCATAAACCTTATATAAGGACCATCTATATTGCCTGCTATGAAATTTTTGTCAATATTTTTGTTGTACGTAAAATCACATTATAACACTTTGATGTTCCCGGGACTGCACAAGCTATTCTGATTATTTTGGATATCATCTTACCCAATCTGCATGATAACTTTTTTTGGCTGTACATAGCTATTTATAAAGTAAACGAGCATCCATTGAACTGAGCATAATGACTCACCTCCAGTGCACGATCCCGAGCTGCAGCAGCTTGGTCAAACATGGCCACCTCTGCTCGGTGTTGATTGTATTTATATACTGACCATAACTTGCTGAGAGCTGAACGCTGGTCCTGCACCTCCTCACTGATGGCTGTTGGGGGCCTCTTTCTGATGCTGTCAATAAGTGATTGCTGTCTTAATTAATTTTAATCCTGAGGTTCTATGAACTGGAGCATTTTTCATTGTAAGAATGGTACCTGAAGACATTGTTTATGATCACATCTAATTTTAATGAAAACAAAACTTTATCTTACATGTACATATGTCATCATTTTCATCATCTTTCCCTCCCCCCCCACTTACATGGATAGTTAAGATCTAGAAACAGGAACAGGAAAACACACAAGCAGGACAAATGGCAAGAGAGTTCCATGTAAAAATAGGTCACACATTCATCCACTCAGCATCCAAGTTTCCAGAATTCATGGCTTCACCTCACAGGAATAATATTATATACAGTGTAGTGTACATGTGTAACACCAATGATTGCAGTTCTAGAGATGGTTGAAGCTTTTTGTTCATTTATTGCTACTCAGGGGTCAGCAGTTATCCCTCTGACCTTAAATGTCAGGAGTGAATAGCCTAACCTCAAATCTCAGTGCTCCTGATTGGGCAGCACAGGACTGGATGATGGATGGCTAGATGATCATTATATCATCATCCTATATCTAGCAAACAGAAATGGTGGGTAGGATACAAAATTAGGAACTGAACAACAGAGCAATAAAACTATCATCAAAGTACCCAGTGAAATGAGTCATACATTCATCTACTCTTAATGCAACCCTTCAATTTGGCTCCACCACAGGCATGCAAATAAGTTTCATAATCCTTGTGGCATATGAGACATTCTTTTAACCACCACAAAAATAAATAAATAAAAAAATCGCCATACAAACATAATTCACTTATTATCTTGTAAACAACTTGTTTCCTAAACCTCCATATACACCTTGCTTACACAGGTATTCACTTACCATTCTTCTTGGCCTTCCATGCCTCCTCCAATTCTCGACTCATGTACACCAGTACCCATTTCATCATCCTATCCATATAAATTCTAACTTAAGTGATCATACCCCAACATTTTGCAGCTTATAAAACTCATGTATATCCCATGTTGGGCCCATTTCTACCATTTTACTTACATGATTATTTTGTAAATGGAGCTGTTACTAAACTTTCCTCTTGGTAGATATGACTCTACTCTCTTAAACAGTCAACAATAGGAACTTTACTTCTACACAGCTTTCATCATGTTACCCCATTTAATAATCTGTTAATTCTAGTTTCTGCTGCACTAGAACTCTGATGTTGGGTGTTCAGTAATAACCTGTTTCATCCTGTTTTTCAAGAATTAGCTAGTTTGACAAGGCACAGAATTTGCCTGAACACCTTAATTCATAACAAAACTGAGCAAAGAGGTTAATGAGTAGAGCCTAGAGCCTAGAAAATGTTGATAAAACTTGGCATAGTGGATGACAAAACCACTCAGATTTTAACAAATCATCTGTGATAGGCTACGCAGTACAACAACTGTGTACACAGTCTTACTCCAGCTCTTGTAGTACATTTCGTGGCACCTCAAGCTCATCAATTGGCTTCAGCTGACCGGCATTTTTTTCTAAGCGACGGATGGCTTTTTCTATTTTCTTCTTCTTTCTTTCTTCTCTTTGCCTTACAATTTGTGGATCCATTCTTTTCTTCTTTTTCAATGGTTCACCTCTGTAAAAGAAAAGCATTTTAAAAGGAGTACATGGGTTGATTTTTAGATAACCACATACAGTAGTTTTTATCTATCCATGTAGTGCACTGTAGTACAGTACAGTTACTGTAGTACACAGTACAGTGGATTGTACAATTTACCAAACTAATGTACTGTATGCAGTTCCCTCCTCCTAGGCCAGTTGCTGTCCACGCCAGCCTACCTTAAGAAACGGACTGTAGTTGTTAACAGGAGATTGTTATGTAGTAATCTCAGCTCAGATTCTTATGAGGTTGAGTTTCCCACCTGGGAGTACTGTGCAAAGCCAACCACTGGGCTTTTCACGGCACACCGGTCCCACTGGAGTACCCCTCAGGGATAATGATTATTATCCACCCCTTACCTACTGTACTGCAGTATGTATATATACTATATTACAGTATACAGTAATTCGTTTCACTCACTAGGGATGCTGATCACAAGCAAAAGGAAGTATAGTTACAGTCTACAGTACTTCTTTGCATGCTGTTAGAGGTATATAACGTAACACGAGCTGAGCAGTGGAACTGCCACATTCTGTCTGTATTATACAATGAGGAGTCTGTTTCAAGCTTCTAGTTAGTTTTTGAACCAGCTAAGGAAATACTTTACATGAATTTGTTTTTGTTTTTTCTTGGAGGGAACAATCTTGCAGGCTTTTGGCCTTTGGCTCCTTCTTCCTTGAGGGGGAAAAAAAAAAAAGGGGGGGTACTGATCTTTCTTCCCACCCCTGGGAAAAACATGGCACCAAGTATCGTACTGTACTGGTAAATTATCGCTGTGTGGGCCTTAAAACTCAGTACACCTGCCCTTCAGTCACCACTTCCCAGTTAAAAGGAAGTGTGGTCAGAACCAGCAAACTTCCTCCCAACCACAGCCCCAGAAGCTAACTTGTGCATACTTCTGATAAAACCTGAGTTGAGAAATGCCTTACTAGTGACTGATGTGGGGCTAATACAGATATCCCACAGCAGGACAGTGTATCCCAAGACTTTGTTCATGTACTGGTACTTCATCTTGCACAAGGAGACGAAATAAACAGTAGTGAAATGAAACTGCAGCTATCAAGATCTAAACCAGAATTTGGCAGCAGCTGTAATACAGTCCCTGATACTATACTGAACCTTGAAAAAACAGTGTGAAAAAGAAAATACAGCAAGTTATTATTTTTATTACCTATATTATAAAGTTCGCCTTGCTTACCCCATATTATAAAGTTCGCCTTGCTTACCCCAATACTTGTGTCAGCCTGAAACAGAGTGGACTGGCTGCTGTACTTATATTCCGGTGACTCCATGTTCCCAGTGCACCCGCTCTGCAATAAAATATTCAGGGTGAGACTAATCAGCCTCAGTCAGCTTAAAACAGCTGTATTTTCCCTTCTGTCTCATATATCATGGAATACTGTATTAGAATATATGATTCTAGGATGAAGGCCTTAGATACTCTATCTATCTATCTATTGCCAGATGCCTCAATTCCGTAAGGGGTGGCCACAAACAAATCGCCTCCATGTCGCCCTGTCCCCCACTATTTCACAACCGTCCCCCCAGCCCACACCCCCCTCTCTCATATACCTCTCCACTCCATCCCTCCAACTCATCTTTGAAATCCCCTTCCCTCTCCCCCCCTGCACCTCACTCTTATACATTCTCCTCGTTAGTCTTACACTCTCCAACCACTGCACATGGCCAAACCACCTTAATGCATTTCTCCTAATGCATTCGATCACATCCACATCCACACCACAATGCTCCTTCACTCCCTTATTTGTCAGTCTGTCTCCTCATGTAACTCCACAAGCTCCTCTCAAATAACTCATTTCCACTTCCAACAATGTCCAAGCTTCACTTCCATATGTCAGAGTTGGCATCACAGTGCTATCATGCTGTGCCTTTTTTAACTTCCATGCTCATGTCTCTATTTCTTATCCATCCATCCATCCATCATCCAATCCTACATTGCCCCATCAGGAGCGTACAAGCCCAGGGCTAGGCAGTTGGTCCCGACATTTAAGATAAGCGTGACAAGCCTCACTCATCCCTGAGTAGCATTACATGAGCAGTCAACCCCAACCACCCTTTGGATGTTAACCTTCACCAGCTCAATCCGATTGGAGCGCAGTAATTACCCACTAAACCACCAGGCGCCAAAATCTGGTTATATGGTTACCACCCAGCATAGTAAATGGTTTCCACCCAGCATAGTAAATGGTTTCCTGGTGTACAGGAAACCACTTGGCATGTCACTTAGTGTAGAGTCACCCACAGGCAGAAGGAAGAGGAAAGAATGAAGGAAAGAAAGAGCGAAGAGAGAGTGTAGAGTTACCTGTAGGCAGAAGGACAAGGAAAGAATGAAGGAAAGAAGGATGGAGAGGAAAGGGCAGAAACCCGACAGCAGCACTACATCGAGTGAGTGGATCCAGCAACCTTTCTTCCTTGTTGCACCCATTCAAGTACTTCATCCTCCAAACTTCCATCCTTATTCATCACAAAGCCCAGGTACTTAAATGCACTCACATTTTCAGTTTCCTCTTCATCCAACCTCACAGTATGTTCAGTGACTCCAATTCTCTTGAAGACCATAACTTAACTCTTCCATACATCCACTTTTAGATTCCATTTGTTAAACACACTCCCAAACTCATTCACCAAGCCTTAAGTTCCCCTTCATCTTCACTTAACAATACAGTATCATCTGCAAACAATAGTACAGGAAGTTTCCAAATGCAGCCCATTCTTATTTTTAGGACCATTTCAACATCAACTGCCCTACCTTGCACCTCTTTTATAATCCCATCCATGTACAGATTGAACAACCATGGAGACATGACCCATCCCTGTTTCAATCCAACATTCAGACAGAAGAATTCACTCAGTTTGCTATCCACACACACTGCAGCCTTAGCACCCTCATTCATATTCTTCACAGCATTCAACAACTTCCCATTTAATCCTGATTTACAAGAAATCATGTGGCTTGCCATTCAGTGTTGAACTACCCTGAAATAGAGTAAGGTACAGTACCTCTGCTACACTGAGTGGGTGGATGTTGGGCACCTCCACCGACCAATTGGTGGGTGTAATTGATTACTAGTATCCTACCAGATTACAGGGTACAGTATATTGATTACAAGAGAAAAAAAAAATTGATAACTGATTACTTTTTTCAGTACAGGTAATTGATTACTGTATTTACAATGTGATTACTTTGCAGTATAATCTCAATATAATTGTTGTAGATATCCAACAAAATTTACTAATAGAACCACCTCTTAAATACAGGTATTTGTTTCCTTTCATTTTTGAAGGCTCCAACATGCTTGCATGCATCGGCCTTGGTCACCTAGTGGTGGCTCTCCATGTTCCTTGATCTCTGGCAGCTTCCCTATTTAGTCCCTTATCCCTGAGGTCACACTTATGTGCTGAGAGGTAAGATGGGACTGAAGTGTATCGGTGTTTTGATGAGGAGGGGTAGACTGAGATAGTTTGGACATCTGGTTAGGATGATGAATGATAATTTGATGGAGAAAGTGAGAAGTGTTAATGTTGGTGGTAGGGTGGACTGAAAAAGACAAGTCCATCCATCCATTGCCAGACGCCATGTATCCCAAACGGGGTGGCCAAGGACTTAGAGTTAATTGTTTTACAGGGAGGGGCACTAATCCTCCACCAACCCCACTTGACACGTAGGGATGCCAACAGCATCTGGTGTTCCCAGGCGGTCACCCATCCAAGTACTAACCAGACCCAACGTTGCTTAACTTCGCTGATCGGACGGGAAGCGGTGTACTCAACGTATTATTAAAAATTGTGACCTTCCTTTGAACTGATTCATAAACTTTGTAAAGGTAAACAGAAGTGTGTATTCAAATATGAAGAGGACCCAGCAAGACAAGGAAAATACTAATATAAGGGATAGGCCACAGTAGGTGAGGGTAAGTTTGATTAATTTAGGTTGGCATAATATATATAGATTCATTCTCATCTTAAATGTCAGGACCAACTTGCCTAGCTCTGGGCTCCTACACTCCTCGTGGAGCAATGTAGGATTGGATGATGGATGGATAATATAGATTAGGTTAGAAGAGATTAGGTTTGGATTAATAAGTTTCAGTTATTTAAAAACTTCAGGTTTGGATAAATCAGTGTGAGTAAGGATAAATTTGCACCAAAATTGGCTTTCTAAGATGACATCTGTCTGTCTTCAGCACACAAAATGGCACCTGTTGATCATCTTCGGTGCTGTTGGGACTGTAAACACAGACCAGTTTTTTTTTTAGTCACCACCTATGAAAAGAAATAAAAAACATTGAAACTTTTTAATACACTTACAAAATACTTAAAGAATCACATGAAGGGCTTTCTTTATATATATATATATATATATATATATATATATATATATATATATATATACATATATATATATATATATATATATAAAGTAAAATTACAGTTTCAGCCATAAAGTTACGAGATTTTGATGATTTTTTGGTATTTTAGACAATTGTAAGACACTTTTCTTCTGTGACATTTTTATTGCAAATTATTTCTACTACAGAAGATAACCCAACCTAACCTAACCATCAGGAGTAAAATACAAATAATTTGTGGTGAAAATGCTAGAGAAGAGAAGTATCCTAGAATTGTCTAAAATATCGATAAAACACATCAAAATCTTGTAATTCTGTTTTTGGCTGAAACCATAATATTACAGAAAAAAAGAGGGCTGTCCTATATCTCCTTGAAGATTACTCCAAAATTGTAATTTCTTCCCATTTATTTCAAATAGCCAATAAACTTCCATTTCATGATAGAAAATATATAACCCTGTAAGCCAAAATACCACCGAAATATTTTCTTGTTCATATTCCATATATGCACCATTGCGTGTACTTTATTATATAAAATAGACCAGTTATATTACTTCTGCCGAAAGTAATCAGTAATCACGGTCACTGTAAAAATCTGGTATCACCCACCACTAGCCTTAGACCGAAGTTACTGTGAATACAGGGTTTAGTTTTAAAATTTAAGTCTCAGATTACATTGGTCTGGTTGAGGGCGTAAGAAAGATATATTAGAATGTTAAAGCATCAGAATCACCGACCTGTAAGCTGAAGAAAATGATACTTTTGCCCATGACATGTTCGGTAGAGACGGCCTACATGAACCAAAACATGCAGACGATGGAGATGGTTTATCCTTGCGTCCGATGTCATATGCACGGAGTGACTTTATGTAGGAAGTTACCGTTCCTGTCTGTAATCAGCCTAAATTAATCTAACCTAACCAAAGCTACACTAACCTAACCTAACCTTATCCTAGATCAACCTAACATAAACCTAAATTAAACTAACCTTCACGAAATGACTGATTTCACAGTCTGCCTGTAACATACAATATATATATATATATATATATATATATATATATATATATATATATATATATATATATATATATATAATTATCTATCTATCTATCTATATATAATATATATATATATATATATATATAATATCTATCTATCTATCTATCTATATATATATATATATATATATATATATATATATATATATATATGTCGATAAGACATACAACTATCTCCATGACACATCTGTTTCATAAAATGTTGATAAATGGCAAAATACTTAAGATAACATGCTGCATAAAGTCACTTCGTGCATACGGCACCGGCAAGAAATCACATACGCTGAAGGTAATGTAATGTGTTGAATTGTCTTATGTACTGTGCTTGTTTTTGATCTTCGTACGTCACTTCATCACAAGTCAATATGGGAACGAACAAAAAAGTTAGAGAACAAAGTGAAATGGGATTAAGCCTTGATAGTAATTTAACATGTGCCCGATGTGAAGGAAGAAGGTTAGACTGGCGCTTTGCTGATGAAAACAAAACTGGCAAAATGACGTTCAGAATTCTCAGTTGGAATGTGAATGGTCTCCGCTCCTTCAAAACTGACATGAATCAGTTTTTGTCGAGTTTAGAAGCAGACATCATATGTTTTCAGGAAACGAAAATTACACGTAAGTTTAGGATTTTTTAGACCCAGGATTGTCTTGCACGGGACATAACCACGAACACATGTCTTACGGGTCAGGATGGGTTAAATAACAGAGAGTGCTGTCTAGATCAGTGCAGAAATCAAACTTAAAACATTGTGGTAAACCTACAGTAACCCACCCATCGTACCCTTTAATACCCTAACCTAACCAGACGCATGGGGACAATGTTCCGGATAATTGCTCGGGTTAGAGAGCTAAGTAATGGTAAATAATATTTCTGGGGTATTGCTTAACATCAAATTGATAGCTGCTTCAGATATTATTCTTGCCTTTAAATCATTCAGAACAATAATAACACTATTTTACCAGAAGGGTGTATGCCTTTCACATTCTTCTTGCCATTCATACACCTTCAATGCCCATTTGTTGTCACCCATTCTTTCAAGCCTAGTTTTGTAGGGTACCTCAGCACCACTTTAGCCACTCTCTTCTCACTGCTTCCATGGCAACATACCTATTCACACCCACTGTTATCCTTCCTAACTTGTTCTTTATCACCTCCAGCATCGCCAAATCATGCATTGTTCATTGTTTCGATCCATACAAAAATCATGGGACTGCCATTCCCTTCCATATATCCCACACTTCCTTGTACTTATTCACCACAACAGTCATTCACACTCCGTTAATTTCAGACCTCAGAATTCTTGGCACCACCTCATTTGCCTAAGCCATTCACAATTTCTGTTTATTCTCTTCAGATGCTCTTCAGAAATACCAACGAGGTTGAGATTTCGTTGATTACCAAGCTTAAAAATGGATGCAACCTTTGTCATCTCCATCTTCATTTGTAGGTACTCCCTTATCCATCATGATCCTTGGTCATTTTTTTCCCTTCATAACTTTCTCTTACTTTTATTTACAGTGTTTTCTCTTACTTTTATTTACAGTGTCCATCTTTTAGGCTGCTGGAGATGGTGATGGAAATACTCATTACTCAGATGAGGGAACTACTCATTGCTTTGATATACCAGCTGAGAATTTTGTTCTATAAGATCTTTTATCAGGATACAGTACATAATATTTAAAACTGCTTTTACCAGTGTATCTGTGGTAGTACAGCTGCACTGACAGGAAGCCTACATGTAGTGGCACTGAGTACCAGTATTTCTGTGGTAGTACAGCTGCACTGACAAGAAGCCTGCATGTATTGGCACCTAGTACACTCAACCCTCGATTTGGTGGACCCCTATTTCCCTGATTTCAGATTTCCCTGACACGGGCTGAGGCTGGACAATGTTATCAAATGCCTGACAAATGCCCGTACAAATCCGGAATTCTCACAAAAGACCGGCCATTATTCTCTCATATAAAACTGTAAGCAGAATGCTGCACAACTTTCAATCATTTTAGCAAGATTTTGACTCGATAAAGGCCATTTGTAACACACATAAGAAGATATTTTCATACATGAAATGCATCTTGGCCACCAACCTGCTTCAGGCCACCAGTTCCTAACTCGTGGCAATATCCCATTTGCCTCTTACCTTTCTTAAATGTCACTATAAACAGTTTATTGCATAACACAGTAAAATTTAAGGAAGGCTTGGGCACGGTTAAATTCATAAGTAATTAAATAAATATATATTTTCTTACGGACAAAGTCAGTGGGATCCATTCCTACTCACTTAGCTCACCTGACTCGGTGCTACTAAATACCGAATTGGCACTTGTCACTGGAAAATATTTTAATTTTTTTGCCACAATGTCTCATACACACCTACTTATCTGAAATCCACAAAAAAAAATTATACTCAGTATAACTTAATTTAAAAATTAGGTTTCAGAGCTAAAATGCGCCAATGTTAGCAGATATTTCCCATTCAGATCGTCAGCTCACCCAATTCGGTATGGCTCAATACCGAATCGGCACTTTTCACTGGAAAATATTAAAATTTTGTTCGCCACAGTGGCTCATACACACCTAATTATCTGAAATCCGCTAAAAAAAAAATATATATATGCTTAAAAAATTAGGTTTCAGAGCTAAAATGCACCAATGTTAGCAGATATTTCCCCTTCAGATCGTCAGCACGCCTTGACAGACTTCTGTTTTGCATAAATATTTATTTTGTGTAAAAAAAATGTATCTGCATTGTTAGTCGATATTTATACAAAACAAAAATTCGGCAAGGTGAGTTGTTAGGCTAGTGGCAAAACACTTTCTGCTAACCAAGAAATTTTTGCTCTGAATCCTGATTTTCTATTAATACTTAAATTAAGGACAAATTTTTGACTGAATTTTAAACAATTACTTGTGCAAACCTATATGGTGATAAAGATTAAAATATTTTCCAATTAAAATTGCCAATTTGGTCCAAGATCAAGATCACAGTCGATGATTTGCGTGTTTGTATCTCGGTCAGCTGATCAGTGGTTAGCTTACCTTGTGGTGATCCATGCTTTGTTCATTTTCCTCTTTTCCCCCACCTTTCTGATCATCATCTATCATACCCTCATATTCTCGTCAACAACTGTCTAAACAACTATTTTTGGTAGTAGCTAGCAGAGTGCCGCTACTGAGTCAGTTATTATTATTGTTCTTGTGTCAGTGTTATTATTTGATGTACTATGTATGTTAGTTATGTTGGTATAGGTAGCCTGCATTCCAGAATGCCCTGGAATATTGGAATAATTGCCAGACAATTTTGGAGAATTTGGACAAAGTATGGTAGTAGTCCGGGGAATGGTATGTGGGGCCGGACTTTTATGATTCCCGGACTTTTGGGATCCCCGAACTGGTCTCCCCCCCTTTTTAGTCCAGGAAATCGAGGGTCAAGTGTACTTTGAGTGGAGCAAAGCAACTGCAGCATCCACCCGGGAACCAAACTCCTCAAATTTCCTTGTACCTACCCCACTGTGGGGAAGGACCCGACCCTGGACTGACCCTGGCGAGGTGCTGTCTACCTCAAATGGATGCTGGTTCCCTGCATGGTATACAGTATGCACAGGTACTGTACTGTACTGTAGCTATAGGAGCCCCATACAGTAGAAGTGGTTGCTAACCTCTTGTCAGTGGGTGCTAGGTATATTCTGCCAGACAGACTGGGGTTATGCAACATCAGCAGTACTTGCAGTGCAGTACAGTACATTACCAAATTGTATATGTACTGTACTTTATAGGCCTAAGCCTTGTCAGATACGGATACTGGTTCATAAATGTTACTGATGACTTTACAGACCTTGAAAACTTATTGTATATATACCATAGGCTTACAGTATACTGTACTGTACTCACTTAGCATTTTATTGTTACAGGTGACATGCTTGAGGAACCACTTGCCATTGTTGAAGGTTTTTCATCCTATTTTAGCTTCAGTAAGAAAAGGTTTGTTTCATTTTGCTGGGCAGCTTATCTGTGTTGGGAGTATGGTACAGTCAGTTCTCCCCTAACACGGGTATTTGCTTCCGCACTGACATTGCATTAGACAAATGTCACGTTACAGGGAATTTTGAAAACCCCTATTTCCTTCTGCACTCCTGCCCAAAGTCCACCTTTTCCCTCCTTGTGCATAATTTTTTATACCCCCTAATTTTAACCTTTTAAAAGCATTAATATGGTTATAAAAAATACATTAGGTCAGTAGGACTTTTTTATTTATTGTACCTTATGTGAAGAGGAGCAGACACATGTCGCCAGAGATGAGGTAGCTGGGGAGAACATGCACTAAAATCCTTCAAAGTCCTTCAAACACGAAGCAAGCTGAAGAGGAGGGTGTGGGCAGGAGTGGGCTGAGATTGGTGGGTGATGCCGTCAAGTATTGTGAGGCTGCGCGACCCACACCGTGTCACAGCCTGCCCGGTTCAGATTACTGTGTTATGTTAACATTGCTCTTAGGACGTTTATTTCCTTCCGCAAAATCTTGCCGCATTAGAACAGTATTGCGCTGCAGCAAACTGTGTTAGGGGAGGACTGACTGTACTATACTACTAAGTATTTTCTTTTTTCATTCCTTTAGTTTTTTTTTTTTTTTTATTCAGTATAGTAAATTCCCATACACAAAGCTCTCATTGATGTGAAAGAAAACAAAGAGGAAGAGGAGTGAGCAGAAAAATATACATGCATTTTGTGCGTCACCAGTATGTAAGTTATAAATTAATTTTTGAGAAACAAAACTGCAGTAATTTTTTATAGGTTGGCTGTAGATGCCATTGTAATTTTTGGTGGCTCAGTTATAGGTAAGTAATTGATGGTTGGCTGCCACTGAGGCTGGGTCCTGCTACCCTGAATAAGATATGTTGCTTGAAGCTTGGTAACCACACAGTCATCACTGTTAGACAGGAATCGTGATCACAAGGTAGCTTCTTAGATTCAGTCTCCAGTTTGAGAAATACTAAAAGTTACAAGAGTTATTGTACATCTAGATTTCCTCATGCTTTTTAGGAGGTATTTGTGAGCATGCAGAGAAAGACTGCTGGTATTGGCCATATATTTCCCCAGTGTTGTAACAGGTGATTAAATGTGATAATATGGATCTGATAATCAAGCTGGCCTTAATTAATGATCTTCCAGAAAAGTTACAAAAACCTTGGAACTATGGATCCCAGTTAAGGTAGATAGTGTCATATGGCTGTGGACTTTGAGAGAAATGAGTGAATAATGAAAGAAAACACACAATGAAAGTTTCAAAGTGCAAGGCATTATCTGGTGTCATAGTAATAAAATGAAGTGGATAACTGGGAAGGTGTGACACATGCAAGGTCAGGTGTTTAACACTTACCATTATAAATAATGATAATGGGTGTTTTGGTGATTGATGAACGTTGGAGAAGGATCGGTGATTATGCCTATAATAACTTGAGGTACATGTTTACTGTATCTAGTTTAACTCGTTGAATTCAGTGACATCTCATATAGTTTTTATTGCTCTTCTCAGATTATTTTATTGAGCATTAGGTAGACTTTCAGAGCTGGAAGGATTGTATGTGACCTTTATAATTTCCTATCTACAAGGGATGCTACCTTAACTGAATAAACACATCTGAGTGCATCAAGAATGATGTACAAAAAGATGTCACCTGATTCAAGGACTTACATTTGAGATGAAGCTGATAAGAACCCTCCAGTTTTCATAAGGTATTAACACATTTGGCCAGAAATATTAGATGCAATATTTTATTCATGATTAAGAACATGTGCTGTGCCAGTCATGGATTAATGAATATCAGGATGAGAAGATTAAAGACATTTTCATCCACCTCAACCAAAATCATCCTGATCATGCATCTTTGGTTTTTGCCTGATTCAGGGAATATTATATCATTATTCCTACATCTGCTCTCTGGTTATAGTTTGTCAATATCATCCTACTCCACAGCCTCTATCTTTGCTGTACGAGAACTGCATGATCTGATAAGTAGTGTCAAGATTTTCTGTTTAATGAAAATTTAATAGCTACAGTAGTTATTGGTACTGTATGGGAAGGAAAAATGAATGCAATAATGTTAAACCACAGTAGTCCGTTTATACTTTGAGATGCCAGAAACAGTAACAGAGCAATAATTCATCACTCCAACCCCCTTTTCCCCTCCTAAGGATGGTAATAAATAGAGTAATAAGAGTTTCAGTTAAGAATCATAAGATTCTTTTTTTTTTTTTTTTTTTTTTTTTTTTTTTTGATATAAGCACCAGTATGTACATAATGCAGTTGATTTAATAAGTGTGTGTGTGTGTGTGTGTGTGTGTGTGTGTGTGTGTGTGTGTGTGTGTGTGCACATGGAAGTGTGCTGTACATGGTTTCCCTGGACTGATTAAGATTACCAGTACTGTATTTCCCGAAAGCCAGAATACCTAATGGCCTATGGTAGTAATATTACCATTAAGCAGCTGCATAACAAGGCAGTGAAGCCGATGTGGAAACTATTTGTTTATGGCCACCCATTACGGGATTAAGGCGTGTTGCAATAGATAGATAGGTAGATAATTACTGCACAGCAAATACATATGTGTTTGTGCAAATAGGTGACTAATGACCTGAAATAGATCATATGGAGGCATCTGGAGCTTTTTTCACCCACTGTCTATACTCATTGAACCATGCCAACTCATGTTGTATTTTTTATGCAGTATCCTCCCAAATTTTTAATCTGTGAATATTCACCCTAATTGTACAGCTGTACAATAGATAGCCTAAAAATTATTATACCCATACTGTAAAATGTGCCCTTTAATCTCCTTGTGCTAAATGCTGCCTGTGATTTATATATACAGTATACAGTATATATGTACAGTATATATATATATATATATATATATATCCATCCATCCATCATCCAATCCTACATTGCCCCATGAGGAGCGTAGGAGCCTGGGGCTAGGCAGTTGGTCCTGACATTTAAGATGAGTGACCAGCCTCACTCATCCCTGAGTGGCATTACATGAGCAATCAACCCCAACCATCCCTTGGATATAAACCTTCACCGGGTCAATCCGATTGGAATGCAATAATTACCCACTAAACCACCAGGCGCCAAAATTTGATTATATGGTTACCACCCAGCGTAGTAAATGGTTTCCTTGTGCACAGGAAACCATTTGGCTTGTCACTCAGTGCAGAGTCACCCACAGGCTGAAGGAAATGGAAAGAATGAAGGAATGAAAGACAGAAGAGGGAGTGTAGAGTCACCCGTAGACAGAAGGATGAGGAAAGAATGAGTAAAGAAAGACAGAAGAGGAAGGAAGGAATGGATAGAGGAGAGGAACTGGCAGACACCCGAGAGCAGCACTACATCGAGTGAGTGGATGGTGAGTGCCCCCATGATTATGAATATTATTTTACAGGTACCGTATAAAGAAACATGTTATTTAGTAAAACCTAGACATTAGCTTTGTTAGACATAACTGTACTTCAGTTTGCTTTTTTTTATATCAGGAAGATGGAACTGGATTTTGATGATGTTAGAGAACTGATGTTTGTGCCTCATGGTAAAAATGGCAAAACCCAGTGCTACAGTGTATTGATTAAGAACTTAGGAATGGAAAAATGAGCTAAGTGAGCAAAAGATGCAATATTGCCAAATGGTTTTAGCAACATTCTGAGGCAGTATGGACTTACTCAAAAATTGCACATTGGAGGATGCCAAAGTATATTGTGGAAGAGGAGATTATGTGTCTTCATGAGAGAGGAAGACCATGCAGTATGTTGTAAGGAATAGTGAATCAGTATGTTAGTGGAGGAGAAGGAGAGAATGGATAGAGTGAGAAAAACATGTATCCCGGTGGTGGTACAGCACTGCCATAGCCATGCTGTATCAGATGGCTCTCTGGAGGGAGCAGGGTGTAGATGATATACTTCTATTTCAGGTACTTGTTCCGTTGGCATTCTAGCAATAATTAAATACTTACAAACTTTATTTTTGTGATTTTAATACACTTAAAAATCTCATAAACTCATATGACATTACAGGAGTGGTTACTCTGGTGTTGCCACATTTTGTTCCCATCGAGCGACTCCCATTGCAGCACAAGCTGGACTCTCAGGTAGTTAACTAGCTCAGTCACTTATACTGATATGAAGGATGTACTGTACTGTGATGTAACATAGGATAGCTTTAAAACTGTAAAATAGGTTGTTTATGAACAAAGGTTCTTTCATTGTATTTTTGGAACATGGTATTGAAATAGTTGTCTCATAATAATCATGTCTCTATGATGCTGGAGGGGGAAACCTACTTGTGGTGGCATCCATGTAACTGGATGTTTCTGCTATCTGTTTTTACAGATATTCCATACCTCCATCCCTATCCCATGAAAAGAGGAAAACAGGTTGTGAAAGGGATATAGTACTTGGCCTGCATTCCAGTGGGTTCACTTTTCAGATGGGTGTTATTCCAGTAGTTTCACTTTTCAGATGGGCCTTATTCCAGTGGGTTCACTTTTCAGATGAGCCTTATTCCAGTGGGTTCTCTTTTCGTCTGGGCCTGGGGCCACAGCAACAAAAGCATGTTTATATTTCATTAATGCCTTGTTCCATATTAGGATCTTCTTTGGAAAAGTATGGATATAATATGAAATAATGACTCTTTGAATATTTTTTTTTTTTTTTCCTGGATTTATTTTTGGTATCACCAGCACCAGACTGTTTTACTCAGGTTAGAAGACTTTTCAGACTGAGGGGTTATATTAGCCCTCATTAATACATCCATTGTGATGAGGTATTTCTGCGTAATATAGAATCATTTGGCATAATTTTTTTTTTTTATATTTATTTTTTTATTTTTTTTTTATACGTGCCATGTTTCTCTCACCTTCCCAACCACTTCCATTTCCTCTTCTCACTAAGGAATAGCCCAACTAACTCCTGTACTGTACTTCCCCCATGTTTTTACCATGGTGGTGTCATGTGGTGACACTGATACAATTGGACAACTCGACTGCCAGGTTATACAGATGTCCGTCACCAATCTGTCCTCGTAAAAGATGGTGGTAGACTATTGGATTAATTAAAGCATCTTCAGCCTGAAGTGTACAGGGTAGCTGGTAGTGTTTGCATAACCAGTTAGTTGTAGAACCTATTCATAATACTGTACTCTGTCCACTTTAACTTTGCCTAAAACTGCCTCCTCTGTCTTGAATACTGAACTGTAGCAAGAGATTAACTCTAGATTATGGTGCTAGCCATGAAGAATTGCCATGGGAAATATGTAGAGCTGTATTATTGCCCTGTTCTCTACTGAGCAATGTGAAATAAGCTGAAAAAGGATGAAATGTCTTGCCAAGTTAAGGGGTACAGTATACAGTAGTGCACCAACTTTCACTACAGCAGGATTCGCGGAATCCACTTTCGCGGCATGCACCAAATATTCCCTAACTTCCTCTTTCGCTTGAAAAAAATCGATTTTCGCGCACAAATTTTGGGTTTGGGACAATATTTTGAACTTTGAATTTCCTGCACCGCCCGCCCGCAACCCACCGCCATCTTGAATGACGTCATGTCAACACTCTGTCCACCCATTCCCACCATTGTGTACGAGCGTGCTAGCTCCATTGTGTTGGATTCTCACGGTTCAGTGGCCTCTACTATACCTGGTAGTGTGGGGAAGCAGGCTCTTATCACACGCTACCTGCAGAAGACTAAGGAAATAACGGAGGTGGAAGTACCATTGGAAGCCGAGGGGGCAGCCGACCATGGTGCTATCCCTACTGACAGTGCCATAGAGGAGCTTAACCTGGATGATGATTTCGATGGATTTGTTCAAGAGAACCTAGCACAAAGGGAAATTCAGCACAGAGTGGAAGTGTTGCATCAAGTTGCATCTGAGGAGGCAGAGAGAGAGAGTGGTAGCGAGGCAGCAAGAGGTGGCGCCAATACGTCTGGCGTGGCTAAATAAGCCCGCCACGCGCCTCGGATACTTACCCCCAACATCCATTAAACACCTCAACATGGTCTCTATGGTATGTTTCTCCTCATATAATGTGTACTGTACAGTTTTTATTGTTTGTATCTCACAATGCAATGTACAATAGTGATTTGATGTACTGTATTGCAAGTGAAAATGAAAATCTGATGTTACTTTAGGATAACCGGGAACCAATTAGCCTTTTTGCCATAAAGACAATGCCCCAACTTTCGCTAATTCCACTTTCGTGCATTATTTTTGGACCCAATTAGGCGCGAAAATTGGTGCCCCACTGTAGATTTCATTTTGATTGCCTTGTTTATACTTGTTGTTTTCCCTTTCCATTGTGTGTCCCTGAGTAATATTAATGACTGTTATGCACCTTGATTCTTTTTGTTATTTTATTTACTGATATTTGTTTATTTATATTGTAAGTTGGAATGAAGTCACAGAGTGTGCAGTGAGGCTGGATGGTGAGGATATGGAGAATGTGAGTGCATTCAAGTACTTGGGTAGTGTGATGAGTAAGGATGGAACTTTGGGGGATGAAGTGCGTGAAAGGGTACAGCAGGGAAGGAAGGTTGTTGGTACACTGAAAGCAGTGATGAGAAATAGGGAGGTGAGTACGGAAGTTAAGAAGTCACTGCATGATAGTATTGTGATCCCTACCCTGACGTATGGAAGCGAGGCATGGACCTTGCAAGAGGGGAACAAGTCAAGAGTGAGAGCAGTGGAAATGAGTTACTTGAGAGGAGCATGTGGAGTGACGTGGAGGGACAGGTTGACGAATGAAGAAGTGAAGGAACGCTGTGGGGTGGATGTGGATGTGGTTGAGAAGATTAGGAGAAATACACTGAGGTGGTTTGGACATGTGAAGAGAATGGAGAATGAAAGACTGACTAAGAGGGTGTATGTAGGTGAGGTGGAGGGAGGGAGAGGGAGAGGTAGACCGAGGATGAGGTGGAGGGATGGAGTTGAGAGGTATATGAGGGAGGGGGGGTGTGAGTTGGGGGGAGGGTAGTCAAATGGTGGGTGACAGAGTGACTTGGAGGCGTTTTGTCTGCGGCCACCCTTTGCGGGATTAGGGCGTCGGGCTATAGATAGATAGATAGAGAGTGCATTGCTTCTAAGATGGCAGTTATTCCTACAGAGATTCATTTTCCCAGTCAGCCAGTTTTTCCCTGTTCCTCCTCCTACAAAGTGCTTTCTGTGGTTTTGGTTTAGTATATGGGGCTGTGCTTTGGTACTGTTGGTGAAGTTTGTGTTTGCCTAGGGTTAGGTATTGTCTCCCCTCCTGTGCATGTCAAAAGTGGAGTGGCTGTATTTCACTGTCTTACTTGCAGGTTTCATATTTTCAGCAGCAGGTGAGCCATTTTTTCTCACAGGTAAATCTTACATATGTTTGCCCAGACAGTTGCCATGAAGTTTTTTTTTTGGTGGGGGGTGGGGGGAACATCTTGTCTCAAATGCATATTGATGACTGATTTATTCAATGAATAGGTCACTCGTAAAACTTTGTGCACTTCCTATTAGGACTGGTCATACTAATGGCAGCATGTTGATTTGATGAATACCATATGACATGTTATGAACAGGTCACCCATAGAACTTTGTGTGCTTTCCTGATGGGATTGGTCATACTAATGGTAACCCCCTGATTTGGTATGTACCATACTGTATGTATACTGTATATGTGAGTGGTAGATGACAAGCTACCATTGACCCTGGTAGATGCTACCGTAAGAGAGAAATGTGGCTACAAGTTAGGTAACTAGCCATAGTCATCACTCGTAGACAGGAAGCTCAGCCATTATTACAGTTCACATTATATGTCTGGTTTAGCTTCCAGGCCATAGAAAATGTCAGGTGTGCCATGGCCAACCTCAGAATGGGGATTCCTGAAGAGGAAACATGGCATCATGTATACTATACAGTGCTGTGTATAATTATTATGAAACACACACACACACACACACACACACACGAACAGCCGGAGAGAGAGGACGTCCCAGGCATCGCTCCTGACCTTGAGTAGTTTCAGGAATTTTGTCTGTCCTGTCTCCTAGGGTCTTTCTTTAAATTTAAAATAATGAAAGTTGGTAGACTACCAAAAATGTAAAGATTTGTTGGCAATAGTATACATGAATGTTTGTGGCTTATTGGTAACAGCTGTTTAGGTACTTGATCGGTACGTTAAAGATGGCCGAAAATGTAAACAATGAGGGAATGGAATTTCAAGGATTTGATGCTAATACTAATGTCATGGACCTAGTGAAAACATTAATTATGAGGATTAGTGAACTCGAAAAAAAAGTAGAGAATCTAGTGATAAAGGATGTGTCAGGAAATACGGAAACCACCATACAGAGTCTAATTCAGTCCAACGAAACAGCCAATGAAGAGATTAAGAATTTGAAGCGGGAAAATGTTGAACTGAGGAGGAAACTTGAAGAGAGTACTAATAAAACGGAGAAGGTGAGTAATGTACTAGAAGAACACAAGGCAAAGTGGGCACACGTAGAGGAAGAACAGAAAGAAGTGGTCAGCTTAAGAGAGATCATCCAGGAAGAAAGGGAAATGAACAAGAAAGAAATGGAAGAAAACGTAGTGAAAATACTGAAGAAAAAAGAGAAAATAGTGAGAGAAACTGTAGAAAGGAACAGATGTGTGATAGTATTTGGAAACAGGGAAGAGGAAGAAAAGGTTAGGTTCGCAAGACTCGAGAGAGACACGAACATGGTGAGAGGAATATTAGGCAAGATTGACCCCGAAGGAAACAAGTGGGTAAAAGAAATTGAGGAAGTAAGGAGGATAGGGCCTTATAAGAAAGGGGAAACAAGACCAATGAGAGTCAAGTTTACATCAGAAAGTGTAATAAATGAGATACTTAAAGTGACCTGGAAATTAAGCAAAGAGGCGGGGATGGAAAATATTATAATAAGAAAAGATCTGAATGAAGAAGAAAGAGAAGCTTTAAAATCATTAAAGGAAGAAGTAAAGGAAAAAAATGATAAGAGGACAGAGGAAGAACGTAATACTTTTTTTTGAGAGTATTGGATATGAAAGTAAGGAAATGGTATTTAAGGAAATAGAAGTGAATGAAATTAGGGTGTATGGTTGTGAAAGATCAGAAGTTGAGGAAGTGGTACGGACAGAGAGTAGGAGAGAAGAGGGTATTAATAATGTCAAAAATAATTTGAAGGTGATATATACTAATGTTGATGGTTTCATATCGACAAGGATCGAAATTAATGATTTCTTGAGAGAACATGAACCTGATGTCATGTGCTTTGTAGAGACCAAATTAAGAGAAGATATTGACGTTCATTTGGGAGATGGTAAATACAAACTGTGGAGAAAAGACAGAAAAGAAAAAAAGGGAGGAGGAGTGATGATAGCAGTGAAGAACAACATAAATGTAGATACTGTGGAAATGGGAGAAGGCAGGGCTGAAGTGATATATATGAAATTAGAAACTGGAGAGAATGTTAAGAGAGATATGGCGGTAGTGTATGTTCCCCCCAAAGACGAGAGCATGGAAGGATGACGAATACCATGAGATGTTGTCAGATATGGCTAGCTACTTGCAAAAAATAATTGAGAAAAGCAATAATATAATTTTGGTGGGTGACTTTAATTGTAAAGAGGTGAACTGGGAGGAATGGTACTCGGGAGGCGGCGAGGATTCGTGGGGTACTATGTTATTAAATATAATAATGAATAATGTGATGACGCAGTGGGTCAAAGAAGAGACACGGTTTCGAGGTGAGGACACACCAGCAAGGTTAGATTTACTGTTCACCAAAGAACCTGATGTAATAGAATCATTGGAATATCTCTGTCCTTTGGGAAAAAGTGATCACGTGGTCATTGAGTTCCAGATGTTAATAGGAAACGCTGAGCCAAGAGACGAGCTTCATAGACAGGGAAGATACAACTTTGGGAAAGCAAATTTTACAGGATTGAGAAACTTTTTTTTTTTGAAAATGCGGATTGGAGAAAATTCAGAGAAACAAGAGAGATACAGAGGAAGTGGGATATCTTTCTAGACCTCTATAATTTGGGAGTGGAAAAATTTGTACCAAGAGTAAGAGGGAAAGAAAACAGGAAAAAGGAGTGGTTTAATAGAAGGTGTATGATAGCCAAAAAAGAGAGAGATAAGGCGTGGAACAATTGGAGAAAGAGAGGTAACGACAGAACAAAGGAAGAATATAAAAGAACAAGAAACGAATACACAAGAATACGTAGGGAAGAAGAAAGGAATTTTGAAAAAGGTATAATTGACAAATGCAAGGATGAACCCAAACTGTTTTATAGATTTGTTAATGGCAAACTGAAACAAAAGGAAGGAATCACCAAGCTGAAAGTAGATGGAGAGGTCTTTAATGATGCGGCAATGCAAGCAGAAATAATGAACAAACGTTTCCAGTCAGTTTTCACTAAAGAAAAGGAGCTTGTGGAAGGGGAGGGAGTGATTAGAAATGTTCCGGTGATGAAAGATATAAAAGTGGAGGTGCAGGAAGTGTATAAATTACTGGAAACTCAAGATGTAAGGAAAGCCCTAGGACCTGATGGAATTTCTAATTGGGTACTGAAGGAATGCAGAGAACAACTGGCGGATAAAATTCACAGCTTAATTGTATGCTCACTGGAAGAGGGGAAAGTGCCAAAAGAATGGAAGAGGGCAAATGTGGTACCAATTTACAAGGGAGGAAACAGGGAAGAACCCCTGAATTATAGACCAGTGTCTCTAACCAGCATGGTCGCAAAATTGTGTGAGAGAATCCTGAAAGACAGATGGATAAAATATCTGGAAGAGATGAATATTTTGGCTGAAAGTCAGTTTGGATTCAGAAGTGGAAGGTCATGTGTTTCAAACTTGTTGAGCTTTTACTCAAGAGCGATTGATGTGGTACAGGAGAGAGATGGTTGGGTGGATTGTGTGTACTTAGACTTAGAGAAGGCCTTTTGACAAGGTACCTCATAAGAGACTAATGTGGAAACTAGAATATATAGGAGGACTAAAGGGGAAACTTCTGGAATGGATGAGAGACTTTTTGAGAGACAGACAAATGAGGACAGTAATAAAGGAAAAGATGTCTGGATGGAGGGAAGTAACAAGTGGAGTCCCTCAAGGCTCAGTGTTGGCGCCAGTAATGTTCCTGATTTATGTAAATGATATGGTAGATGGAGTGAACAGTTATGCGAGTCTGTTTGCTGATGATGTAAAGATCTTGAGGAAGATAGAGGTTGAGGAGGATTGTAAAATACTGCAGGAGGATTTGGATAGGATACACAATTGGAGCCGGACGTGGGAAATGAAATTTAATGTAAAGAAATGTAAAATATTGGAAATGGGTAAAAGTACCAGGAGACCATCACTGAATTATTTTTGGGTAATGAATTAATCAAAAAAGGAGAGAAGAGAAAGATTTGGGAGTGCTGGTCCAAGATAGTTTGTCACCAGAAAAGCACATTAACAAGATAGTTGGAGAGACTTATAAGCTCTTGACTAACATAAGAGTAGCATTTCATTATATGGATGAGGAAATGATGAAAAAATTGATAGTGGCCATGATCCGCCCCAGGTTAGAATATGCAGCGGTAGTGTGGTGCCCACACAAAAAGAAAGATATAAACAAGATTGAGAGAATACAAAGAACAGCAACCAAGATGGTCCCCAGTTTGACAGACCTGTCATACAGAGAGAGCCTGGAAAAACTGGATTTGCCTTCGTTAGAGGAAAGGAGAAAGAGGGGAGACATGATTGCGGTGTTCAGGACCATGGTGGGAGTAGATAAAATTGACAAAGAAGATCTGTTTGTATGGGATAAGAGAGCAACAAGAGGACATGGAATGAAATTGAAAAAGTCAAGCTGCTTGAAGGATATCAAGAAATATAGCTTTCCTTACAGAAGTATAGACTTATGGAATAGCCTGGACAAAGAGATCGTCCAGTCTAAAAACATAAACGAGTTTAAAGTTAAATTCGACTTATTGAGAAACAGCGACGGAAACCCACGAGCATAGTACATTCCGTGTATATCACAATTAGGTATATTCTTAAATATTTGGAACGACTTAGACAAAGAGGTGGTGCATGAGAAAAATATTCATGTGTGTAAAGGTAGACTTGATAAATGTGGATATGGAGACAGGACAACACGAGCATTGCTCAATTCCTGTATACTACAAATAGGTAAATACAAATAGGTAAATACACACACACACACACATAGCCATTACTTTGTAGAGTGCATATCTGTTTTGATATGATGCATTTTCTTGTTATGTGTACCAAATAATGAGGTATAAATAGTTAGTGAACCCTGTAAATACTATTTTTTTTTTCTTAAATAATGACCTACTGATGTGATGTTAGTTATACCTACTGACTTGTCCGTTTATCTGTCTTTCGATCTATTTGTCAATCTTGGTCTCAGTGTCTGTCTATAGCCAGTTACCTTATTCTTGGAAGGGATGGCCACAAACTTTTTGCCCATGTCACTTTTTCCTCTGCCTTTAGGCTGCCCTGTCTCCAACTCACATCACCCTCATATACTTCTCCACGGCTTCCCTCAATCTTTTGATCTTCTGTCTCCCTCTGCCTGCACTCTTAGTCAATCTGGAATTTTCTGTTCTCTCTGCATGACCAAACCATCACAGGGTACCTACTGTATAACACACATCTCCTTAACTTCCTCATTTGTTTGTCTCCTCACCTCCACATGCTTCTCTCAGGTAACTCATTTTCTCTCCTCATACTCATGACTTAGGTAATTCCAGTAAAGTTCAAACTTCAATTTCATGTATTACAGTAGGAATCATAGTACAGTACTGTTATGTGATTACTTGTTACTGATAAGCTCACTTCCCTGTTCCTTATCACTGCCCTCAGTTTGCCTATAACCTTTCTTATCTGCCCTACTCTTTGTTTCTATTTCATCCTCTAAACTTCCATCCATACTCATCAAGCCACCAAAATAATTGAAGGCATATGCATTCACTGTTTGATAACCGTTCAGCCCCATTATGCACCCCCCCCCCCTCGAAATTTCCTTCCTCATAAGAAACGAAATACACTAATAGTGTATTTTTTTTTTTTTAGCCACAATTTTCATTTTTATGCCCCCCCCCCCACCAAAAAAAAAATCCTGGTTGTGCCCCTGACTAGAACTGAATTGTGCCCTGCCTAGAAGTGCTGGCCACCCATACCTTACCGTTTCTTCTAAGTTTAATTCCAGGTGACCTGTGCCACATTATGGGGGGATTGTTAGCTTATATAATTTCCTGAACATTGTAATTATTGTAATGGGAATTGTTCATGCAGTAACACAGTCAGTTCTTGTAGTCACTCGTGTTATATCAGTTTCTCCCCAAACTTCAGCCTGCAGCAATATAATCCCAACTGTTAGATTTTTTTTTTCTTCATTCGTTCCTCATCCTTCTGCCTACTGGTGATTTTACACTTCCTCTTGGATATTTCCATCATTCTTTCCTCTTCTACATATCGGTGACTCTACACTGAGTGACAAGCCAAATGGTTTTCTGTACACCAGGAAACCATTTCCTATGCTGGGTGGTAAGCATATAACCAGGTTATGGCACCTGGTGGTTTAGTGGGTAATTCAGGCACCCCAATTGGATTGAGCCTGTGTAGGTTTATGTCAAAGAGATGGTTGGGGTTTAATGCTCACGTAATGCCACTCAGGGATGAGTGAGACTGGTCCCTCTCATTTTAAATGTCAGGACCAACTTCCTAGCCCCGGGCTTCTGTGCTTCTCATGGTGCAACATAGGAATGGATGGTGGATGGGATGGATGGATCAGTGAATGGAGAACACCTGTTATGTGGTGTGTGGATTATTTAAATATATTTCATTTTTCCTTCCCCTGTTCATCTGTTAAAAAAAAAAAAAAAAAAAGCTAATGCAGCTTTAGATGTTAAAGTTCTGCTCTGACAGTCCCCAGGTGATACTCACCTGACAAAAGTATCTAGCTCTGGAGCATTAATAAACCTTCTAGTTTGTTATTTGGGGAATATGTTATTTGAGGGACATGTTATGTGCTGGAGGTGGGGGTGGAGTTAACTCTGTGGCTAGGGTAAGGAGCAGATGGAGGAATTTCATGGAATTGTTGCCTCTCCTAACATGGAAAGGGCTCACTCTCCGTGTTAAGGGATCCTTGTAAGCAGCATGTGTTAGGAATGTGATGCCGTATGGTAGTGAGGCCTGGGCAATAAAGGAAAAGGTTGTTTGTAGACTTAGACGTACAGAAATGACAGTGAGCAGATGGATGTGTAGTATATCCTTGAATTTGAGGTCTTGGGTGGCTAGGAGTGTGATTGAAGAGTTGAGAGGAAAGATGGGACTGGAATATATTGGTGCTGTGACCAGGAAGGGTAGATTGAGATGGTTTGGGCATGGTGAGAGGATGGAGGATGATAGTGGGGTGTGAAAGGTGAGAAGTGTGAATGTTTTGGGTAGGATTTTGAGAATCAGACCAAAAAAGACCTGGGACAGGTCATACAGTGTGTCCTCAGGGATAAGGGACTGAATAGGGAGGCTAGTAGGGATCAAGCAGTGTGAAGGGCTACCATTAGGTGACCAGGGCCGACTCATGCAAGAATGTTGGAAACTTTATATACACGATACAATGCAAGTAGTATCAAAGCTATTTTTATTCATAAAGCACTTACTGACTTGAGTATTTATTCATTTTTGGTTTGTACTTGGCAGTGATTATTGCATAATACATCGTGTGTGTTACAGGGCTTCTCCATGGTGAACTAAATGAAGGGATAGGGTCAAGTGAAGCCCTTATGGGAAGTTGGCCAGAGGAGCAGCTGAAGGACTTGGACAGTGAGGGGCGAGCAGTCATCACACAACACTCCATCAGGGTCGGTTTCATAGATAACTATTTGAACATTTTAAACATAATCATTTGTTATTTGCCAATAATACAGTGAAATATTGTGCATTATCTGTCAACAATACAACAAAATATTATACACTCCACTCCTGATATTCAATGGGATTACATTTTGGAAGGTGGATCGGATAATGATTTATCAGATATCGGGACATTTATGATATGGGTTCAGTTGGGTTATGTTTGAGGCCCCCCCCCCCCAAAAAAAAATAGCCATATACTGTAGACTACTTCCTAGACCTCCAGTTGTTCTATGTCTGACTACTTTCCTTCACTTTATCACCTGTGGGCATGATTAGAAAGAGTAATAAGAGGTGAAGTAGAAATATGACATTTGCTCATCCTCGACCCATCTACCAACTTTTGTCAAAATCGATAAAAAATGTATGAGTTGACTTGTTCTGAACTTCTACCTTTGACTGTTTTCAGACAGTTTCTGCCATGCTTCAGGCCCAGTGGAGAATGAAACCCCAGTTTGAAAAAAAAACTAGGTGAATGAAGTTAGAGGGGTCTAAGAAGAAAAATATGGAGAAATGAGGATTGTTGTTGATTATATTATAGGGTGTTAGCATTATGTTTTAGCTACCAAGAAAAGCATGAGGATTATGGCTAAATGCATGAAAATATGTAATACCTCTGTGTTTGGGAGTTATGAAGAATTATAATTGTTAAGTTTTATTGGCATGTTGGAGGCATCCCTACATTTTCTGTCTGCTGACACACTGCTAGTAATGGGAGAACTTAAATGTGTCTGTTATTGTACTGTTGTTGCCAGTTCAGAGCTGTACTGTACCTACTTACGTCGTACAACCTTTTACTCAGGGTATTGATGGTGTGGTGAGAGAGGTTTGCGTCATTAATGTGTACTGTCCCCGTGTTGACCCGGAGAAGCCAGAGCGCCGGGGATTTAAGCTGCAATTCTATGAGCTGGTGAGGCAGCGTGCAGCAGCTATCAAGGCTAGTGGTCGTCATGTGATCATACTGGGTGACATCAACACGTCACATCGTCGTATTGACCACTGTGACCCAGATGAATCTGAGGTAAGCACTGGGTAATATTTGTGATAATTTTAACATGGTGGTAGTAGTAGTAGCTGTTCCCTAGGCATTCTGGCCGAACAGCCCCAAGTCCCTAAGGAAGGCCACGGCCGAGACCGGGCTTTCCCACAGAGCTCTCAAGGAGTGTATGTTGTGTTGTTGGCGTAGGTAATTGTGTGCAATGCAGTCTTCCATAATGTGCTTAATAGTATGGGGTGTTGTGTTACATCCAGGACAGGCATCAGCGACGGAGTCATCTAGCCTCTTCTGGTAGCTTAAGAGGGCTGGATGGTGCCCACATCTCAGCTTGGCCAGGTGGACCCTTTCCTCATGAGGGAGATAGTATTCAGAAGGGTGGATGTCAGGAGGCCGTGCATGCAGCTGTGTGTTGTCTTTAGGTGACTGAATGGAGTGGCGAGTGATCTGAGTATGGATATGCTTTTGGAATCTGGTCTGAGGGGGAAGAGATGACAGTATTTGTGTATGATATCGTGTGCAGGGTGTTATTTTGATGTTCTTTGGTGTGTGTGGATGTGCTGCCATGTAGTGGATGTTGTGGGTTTGTGGAGGCTGCAGGGAGAATTTGGGTGCCTCTAATGTCCAGGTGATCCTTGACTTTGGGGACTTTGGCTTCTTGATGTAGGTGGTCTGTGGGTGTAGTAGCTGTGCAGCCTATGATTATTTTTAGGGCCTTGTTCTGTATGGTCTGTAGAATGTTGTAGTGTGTTTTTGTGAGGTGAGGGGCCCAAGCAGGGCTTGCATAATTCATCACTGAACTTATATATTGTTTGTATACTGTGGTGGTGGTTTCTTTGTTGTGTCTAAATGTTGTATGGGCAAGTGACCTTAAAGCATTGAGTCTTAGTGTTATTTTATTTTTAATGTTTGTGATGTGTTGTTTAAATGACATTAATGTATGTCACACCAAGGATTTTGTGTGTGTGTGTGTGTGTGTGTGTGTGTGGTAGGGGAGTGTTGTTTATGGTGAGGTGTGGAATGTGACTGTGTTCTGCTGTCCAGTTTGTGAGAAGGGTCTCTGTAGATCTGGCTGGGGCTATTTTGAGCCTGTTTATGGTGAACCATTCGTGTAGTGTGTTGAGGTAAGATTGGAGGATGTGTGCAGCTGTGTTTGCGTTTTGGTGTGTACATGTAAGTGCTATGTCATCTGCATTGGAAGATATGTGTGTCTGTGGTGTGTGGGGTGTGGGTATGTCGTGCATGTATAAGTTAAAGAGTGTAGGGGACAAAACAGATCCTTGGGGGACGCCATTTGTGAAGTTTCTGATGTTCGAAGTCTGACCGACAAATGTTACATGTCTGCATCTGCCTACTAAGTAATTTGCCATCCATCTTTTTGTGATTGTGCATGTTTGTGTTGAATATTTTGTTTGTGAGGTTGTGGCGGGGGATGGCATCAAAAGCTTTGCTAATGTCTAGGGTGACTAGGATTGTTCTGTGTGGTGGCCTAGTTGAATTCATGCCATCAAAACTCTCTGTGTAAGGTCTGGAAGAAGTATGTTTGTGGAGTGTGGTGGCCTAAAGCCACGTTGTGATGGGGCTAGGGCAGTGTGAGGTGTAACTAGTTGAATATCAGTCATTCAGTGACTTTAGAGGGGCTGCAGAGGAGTGTGATGGGGCAGTGTGAGGAAGGTAATGTGGGGTCTTTGTTGGGTTTAGGGATAGTAATGATAATGCCATGCTTCCAGATGCTGGGTATTATGTTGTGTGAGTAGCTGTAGTTTGATATGTTGGTGAGTGCTTGTATACCTTGTGATCCAAGGTGTTTAAGGTGACTGTTGCTTATGCTGTCTGGTCCACAGGCAGATGAGTGCTTAAGGTTGCTAATGATGTGCTTCATCTGGTTAGAAGTGAAAGGTGTGTAGTCTGGGTCTGTGGAGAACTGTCTCTTACGTCGGATGATATGTCATTCATTGCGATGGGGGTTTAGATGGCTGACTTGTGAAAAATGATTGATGAGAGTGTTTGCATGTTGTCTATTTGAAGGTATGGTGTCTGTTGTTGTGATGGCAGCGTGTGATTGTGTAGTGTTGCTGTTGGAGAGTGTGATGCTGTTTAGTGTTTTGTAGAGTTTGCTGTTGTTTGTTTTGTGGTCAAGTGTTTGGAGATAATTATTCCAGTTTAGTGTTTGCTGTTCTGTTATTTTATTGTTTATATGAGTGTTGAGTTCTTGTATTTTATGTACAGTGTCTTGTGTATGGGGCATTGGGGAGTGTCGTAGTGTGTCCCGTTGACTGATGAGACCTTGAATTTCTGGCGTGAAATTGGGGTTGTGTCTCTCTCTGTTGCCTCTAGGGGTGTGTCATTTGTCTGCATTTTGTATAATTGTTTATTGAAAGTGTGCACAGCAGTGTCGATGTTTATGATGGATGTACTGTTTAATGTTTCAAAATGTTGTTGTTTCAGTTGTGAAGGCCTCCCAGTTGGCTTTCTTATAATTGGTGTGTGTGTGTCTGTGGCCAGCTGGGGTGATTCTGGTTTTGGTAGTGATGATGATTGGGAGGTGATCAGATCCAAGGGTTTTGACCACTCTCCAGGATGTTGTGGGGGCAGGGTTTGGGGAGCAAATGGTGCTGTCTTGGTTTGTGATTATGCTGTGCCAGAATGCAAGAATTGTGTGATACAGTACAGTATTATGATTGGGGTACAATATGAGTACTAAAGGAGATGCAAAAATTGGCAATAATTTTCTTTCAGTAGCAATAACATTCTTCCTGTACTGTTAAGAGACAAAAGACATATAATTGAAGTATGTTGGAAAAATATTCAGGATTTGAAATACCACATATGATTGATTTGACCAACTTTTATTCATTTTGATTAGTAAGGTTTGAAACAGGGTGCATCTTTGTTTTACCCAAATGCTGTAATGAGACCCGGGATATCTAGTGAAGATGCATGGGGTCATATTTCCTGAAAGATAAGAGTTGTCCGGATATTTTTCTAATATACCCGGTATATTTTAAAGCTGTGTGGTGAGGCTTTTATTTTCATTTTAATTAATCGGCTTTATAAGCAGTTACTGTACATTGACTGCATTTTTTCACTCTCCTTTCAGGCACCCCTCATTCATTCACATCTTTTCTTATGATTAACTTATAAAACAAGTGTGCATGCTGGAAACATGAAGTTTTTCCCTCAGTCACTTGGATGATTATATAATAATATATTGAATTCAGTTGAGAGGAAGAATGGAACTGAAGTGTGTTGGTGTTGTGATGAGGAGGGGTAGGTTGAGATGATTTGGGCACATTGAGAGGATGGAGGATGACAGTTGGGTGCGGAAGGTGAGAAGTGTGATTGTCGGGGGTAGGGTTGTGAGAGGCTGGCTGAAAAGACCTGGGACGAGGTCATAGAGTGTGACCTTAGAGATAAGGGACTGACTAGAGAGGCTGCCAGAGTTTGAGCAGTGTGGAGAGCCGCAATTAGATGACCAAGGCTGAAGCATGTAAGCATGTCGGAGCATTTATAAACAATATGATTGAATTATCTCTGACCAGAGGAGATCCACTTAGCATTCTTATGAGGATATAGCTGTGTAGTAGGCGCGTCTGTACTGGGTATATGCGGTTTTGCTTCTGCTGGTCCATGCTAATCCCTTTTGGTGTGAGGCTTGTCAGATCTTACTGCAACAATTATAAAGGGTGCTTCTCTTATACTATTAGGATGTGGGTCCTAATCTGGCCATACCACTCTGAAAAATGCATCTCGTTTGATTTTTGGAGTTGAAAGTTGGCAAGGCGAGTTGCATCACCTCCCTCCACCTTATGAAAGGACAGAACTTGTTTTAACCTTGTGCAGAATAGTTCAGGGATGCATAATTAACCTGGATTTTTTTTTTTTTTTTTTTTTTTTTTTTTTTTTTTTTGAGATGTTGGAAAAAGCATATATTGAAAATGTTGCTACCTGTAGGTTTTCACAGGAAATCTTTGCTGTCCCTTACTTACGTAATATTTTTATCATCATCATCATCATCATCCAGACCTCCTTTCCCACCCAAGGGCAGGGTGAGGAATATTTTTCTCCCTACTGAAAACAAAGTCATCATCATGATGATCCCACCTCTTTTCCCATTACAGGTGGGATTAGGTAGGGTCCAAAAAGCAAGGGAAAGGAAAATAAAAAGATAGAGAGAGACCTAAATATCAACATGCCCTGTGAAATGGATCATTTTCTCATTCACTCACCATTCAAGCCCTCAGAATGCTGGTTCCATGTCATAGACATATGTTCCACATGTAGCCATATATTTAACCATTAGACAGAGGTAAATGACTCATCATCATCATCATCATCAAATCCTGCGTTGCCCTACGAGGAGCGTAGGAGCCCGAGGCAAGGCAAGTTGGTCCTGACATTTAAGATGAGATTGACCAGCTTCACTTATCCCTGACTGGCATTATGTGAGCAATAAACCCCATCCTCCCCTTGAATATAAACCTGCAAAGGCCGAGTCCGATTGGAGTGACTTAATTACCCACTAAATCAACAGGAGCCAACTAGCGTATTGAATGGTTTCCTGGTGTACAGGAAACCATTTGGCTTGTCACCTATAGGCATAAGGAAGAGGAAAGAATGAAAGACTAAAGACAGAAGAGGACCGAAGGAAAGAAGGAACTTAGGTTAAAAAAAATGAATGCTAGACATTTGGCAATCATTCCTCTGGCCTGGAATCCTGGCTCCACTTCATAGGTACACCTTCCTCATGTAGCCTCATAATTACCAGTCTGATGAAAAAGTTAGTCTGACATTTGTCACATTAAAAATGGGTTGTCAAACTTGTCAAGCAATCCTCCATACAAAATTTATCCAGTCAGCTTGATCCCTTGTGATGTCTGTAGCTGTGTTGGCCTCCATATCTCCCTTACTCTTGTTCTTTTATCATATTTAACTTCATATTGGCCTAGCAAGCTTCCTTCCATCTTTAAACACTGTTACACATGCTCTTTTGTTCTACTGTGTTTATACCTATTTGCTTCAAATGTGATTATCATCAAAGCACTGTCTCATCAACTCTGTTTTTAGCCAACTTTCCCATTCCACATCATTTACATATCATATTATTTCTTATCCCTAGATTTCTGTAACCTAGGAAATAATTTTCTGTGCTGGGTGGTAAACATATAACCAGATCATGGAGCAAAGTGGAGCCTGCTATGATGCCACTGAAAACTTGGTGGTGTGGCATCCACCGATGTACCAAACTCTACACTTTTCCCTGTGCCTTGCTCTCACTGTAGCAAGACATTGTCATCTGTTTGAGTACATAAAGTTCACTGCAAGGGATCGTTCTGGAGGGGTGGTTGCCTACGTGTGGTTGATGGGTTTGCCCAGCCAGACAGACATGGGTTGTTCAACAAGAATATGTTTCTTAGAATCCCATCTCCGCTGTTTCAACTCTCGGCTTTTTATTATCATGCCACACCAAAGTCTCGCACGCTTATGTTAATGTGGATATTATAACTCCTTTAGGTCCTCTTGTAGCTACTACACTCACATCTCAGTTTTCATCAAGTCCCATGTAGCACCATCTACTTTCCTTCCCTGTGCCATCCGACTCTCCACTTCCTTTGAATATTTACATCTTTGTATCACAGCACCCAAGTACAAACTCTCTCAGCAGTTCAGGCCTTTCTCCATTCACCATAACATCTCATTAGATGCCACTTTCTCTCTTAGCAACCTTTGCTTTTCTTTTATCTACATTTACTTTCAAGGCACAATGCTCAGGGACATCAACAACACTCTCTACTGGTCTTCCTAGTTCATGTTTACTTTTAACAAGTTGCATCTACATACATCAAATTGGAAATACTTCATCCTTCACCATTCATTAATATCTTCATCCCTTTTTCTGTAACAGATTTTTACGTCTGTCATATCTCATCTCTGTATTTCCTGGGAGAACTGAACAACCATGGGAACATCACACTGCTAGAGCGCAGTATTGGTACTATGTGAAGAATACCACTAAAATACCACTGTGATAGTTATAAATATAGTGGTGTTATATATAAATATATAGATATAAATTTTTTTTCGTCCAAATACTTTTTTTTTTCTCTCTAATGGCCGCGGCATTTGCATTTGACTGTTTGTCTGCATGGGACTTCCAACCCTAGCGTGGATAATTAGATCACATTAATGTTCGTCATCTTATATAAAAATGAAAGTGTGTGTGTGTGTGCGCACATGCACATGCATGAGCACACACGTGCATTGGAGTGTTCATGTATGCATGGGTGCCTGTTTGAGTGTAACACTGCTCCTGAAGGTTTCTCCCCAAAACATCTGATTTCTATCAAATATCCTTACTTAAAAAGTAAAAAATCTTGTTGCATTAAACCTCTTTAAGAATCATGAACATTGAAGGAACAGCTGACTAGGAGATAGGCTGGATTTTTAGGTGATGTACAGCATTTAATATCAGCAGTGAACAAGTTTACTTTTTTTTTTTTTCCCATTCCATTGTATTAATCTTTCATTGCAGCAAGCCTTACAAACTAACTATCACACCATTGTCCTTACCAGATTTGTTAGTAAAAAATGAACTAGACAGGAAGATAGCGAAATAGATAGTGTTGGGTGAACATGGGAGGTTTGCCATGGTATTGGGAAGACTATCTTGACTCACACTTAGTGTGGCTTTGTAAATTTTGTAGCATGTCTTCCTTACAACAGTCTGAAGATTGCACTGTAATAACCTCCTTTGTGTTGTTGGTGCAGACTTATTTGATATTTAGCTATTATAAAACATAGACAACACTATGCTGTTGCAACCCTCCAACTGACCAAGCACATACCCCCCCCCCACCTCCCTGCACACCTAACCAAGCACATACCCCCCCCCCCACCTCCCTGCACACCTAACCAAGCACATAATGGCCCTTACACCCCCCTCCTGTGTACAGTAACACAGAGACAACAGGTCGCATTGAATTTTTTTTTTTTTCCAATGTTAAAAAAAATAAAGACATCATTCTGCCTATCAAAAGGCACCAGTTCACTGTAAGACACATAACTATGTGAAATTTCATGATTCTTTAGTGACTACTTTCCAAATTCTGGCTTCAAATTCCTTGCGCAGGATGCAATGAAATCTGACTTTTTTTTTTTTTTTTTTTTTTTTAAACTAAAGACACAACATTCTACCTATAAAAAGGCACCAGTTCACTGTAAGATACATAAATATGTGAAATTTCTTTATTTCGTAGCTAATACTTTTTGAGATTTGCTCTGGAAATGAAATCTGTACTTGGATAACAATACCCTCCTCTGACTTCATCATGTGGAGGGTAATAACATAAAGACACAGCAGCCTACCTATCAAAAGGCACCAGTTTGCTGTAATACACGTAACTACCGTACGTGAAATTTCATGACCCCATAGTTAATACTTTCAGAGATTTGCTCTGGAAATGAAAGCTCTGTGCCACGTATTCTTGTTGATCGTGGTGACAACAATACCTCTACTGATTTCATCAGGTGGAGGGTAATAATATAAGGTGGATGTTAAGATGTAGCAGACAAAACATCAAGATGGTTTGAAGTCTCTAATGCCAACTCATTATCACCATGACCAGAAAGATTTGTGTATCATGGTCTTTCTGTTAGTCGCTGGTTATCATGCTCTGTACTCTTATTTATGAAGTACCTTGATAATGTCATTGCAGGAGATAGAGTTGTTTAAATGACTGGAATAAATAGTGAGAATGAGGAAAAATCTTGCTTGAACAGTCTTGAGGGTAAGTTGAGTTAGAATGATGGGAAATGGTTCTAGAATTTTGAGAAATTTCATATTCATAAAGAAATAGAGAACTGCGCATGGCGGTTTTTTGGAGGTGTCCGTGGTGGGCAGACATAGGGGTAAAAATGAAATTTCCCAAAGGCCTAATTTTGTCTTAGGAATTGAGAGAACACATGCCAAAGTATATAGTAACAAAATATTAGCTCAATATTTACCTTAGTAAAGCCATGGATGAACATCGAAGTGTCTGATTCCCTGTTGGAATGTATGGTTTTTGTTTTCTTTATTGGTTTCTATTTCTGTTTCAGTGTTGAAGGCTAAAACATGCTTGCATGGGTTGGTCTTGGTCACCATGGCACTATATTCGAATTTCACCTGCACAGCCAGGGCTGTACTGAGCAGTCGCACTCGGAACAGCCTAGGCTGTATAGAGCAGTTAACGGGTTAAGAATGCTAGTTCAGTAGCTATGAGGGAATTAAGAGAAAAGGGTCATCTGGTTCACTCTTTCTGAGAAACAAACAGAAGTGGCAGCAATCTGCATTCTCTGAGAAACAAACACAAGTGGCAGCAATCTGCATTCTCTGAGAAACAAACAGAAGTGACAGCAGTCTGCATTCTCTGAGAAACAAACAGATGTGGCAGCAACCTGCTTAAACCAAGTAGCACCGCACTGTGCTCTGTGGTTTGCTGGTTGGATTTTTCCCCGATCTGGGCGGTCAAAACTGCAGATACTGGAACCGAACAGTTATGTTGGAGTTTACAAGTACTGTAGTTGCATGTAAGGAGTTGTATATATATATATATATATATATATATATATATATACACACACGAGTTCCATTTTAGAGAGGCTTTTGTTGTTGGAGGTTTGACTGTATGTATGCAGTTGATAACTTGACCACAAGAGAAAATTGGTTTGTAGGTTACTTCAGAAGCATAAGTGAGTTCCACACTGTGTTGGAGGAAGCTTTACTGTATGTTGGTATATGGAATGCATATTAATAGATAATCTGATGTCATCAGAAAACAGATTTGTAGGTTACACTAGAAATAAAATTTGGTTAACAACACAAATAGCATAAAGATTGCATAAAACAGTCATGCACGATGTTCATAAACAGTCATATCCAGATCTATCAGACATTTGAAAATTTAAGTGGATGGATTCTTCTACTGTACAAGCAGAAATGAAGACTGTAGGTTGAAGAAATGAATGAAAGAAGGTATTTTTGAGAAGCCCACAGTCCATGATTAAAAAGTACTTGTGTACTTGCTTGATGTGATGCTACCTTCCCATGACTACACTAAGTGACAAGCCAGGTGGTGTCTTGTAGCCCAGAAAACCATTTTTATGATGGTAACTAAATAGCCAAGTGGATATCTGGTGGTCTGTTAGGTTATGGTGCTCCAACCAGATGTGACTCGCAAGAATTTACATCCAAGGGTTGATTGGGGTTTATTGCTTACAGTGTCACTCAGGCAATCAACCAGTCACTCTCGTCTTAAATGTCAGGACTAAGTAGCTTAGCCCCTAGTCTTAACATTCCTGAAAGGGCAATAAAAGATTGGCTGATTAGCCTAATTGAAGTGTAGATGTGTATGGTAAGTTAGAAACTCTAAGTATGGTACTGAGCACTAGAATTATGATAAACTAATTTCAGGATACAGGTGCACTGCATCATCATACTGTATTTTTCTTACAGGACTTTGAAAATCGAGTTGATCGCAGATACCTTGACCAGTTACTCCTGCCTCTCCATAAGTGTGAAAATGATATGGAACCCAGAGAAATTAGTGCTTCATTTTTTGAAGAAAATGCCAAAGTTCCGTATTCCAAGACTACAGTTAAGGGTAACAATTGCAGTATTTCACAGAAAGCCACCAAGTCAGCTTCAGATAAAGAGGACATGGTGACTGAAGGTGTAGATGTGACAACTTGTGTAAGCAATGATAAAAGTATTGGAGAGCAACATGCACTAATTGAGGAGGCAGTGGATGATGAAGAACTGTTGAAATCAGAAACAGACTTTCAGGTAGTTGATACTTTCCGCTATTTCTATCCAAGGAAACTAGATGCATTCACATGTTGGAATACCTTCACAAATGCTCGAGCAACCAATTATGGTACGAGGATCGATTATGTATTGTGTGATCAAGAATTCCTTCCTTATGTCCAAGACAGTCTGGTTCTGCAAGAAGTCATGGGAAGTGATCACTGTCCAGTTGCTATTTTAGTGGAAGGAGAGTTGATGCCTGCCCCTCATCTACCTCAAAGCTGCACAAAATTCTTCCCTGAGTTTCGTGGGGAGCAACAAAAGCTGTTGTCTTATTTTCAGCCGAAGTCTGCTTATCCTGATCGTGACCAAACAAATTCAGTCTTGAATTCTGGTGTTCTGTCTAGAAGAGGGAGCTTAACTGTTAGTTTAGCACAGAAAACAGCTAAAAGAAAACCTGTGAACACCAAGACAAAGAATAATAGCAACAAAAAGGCATGTGTGGAGAAACAGACAACTATTAGTGCATTCTTTAAAACAAATGACCAGAAGTCTGTTTTAATGCTTGAAAACTTGGAATATTCTGATCTGGATGAAGGTGAGGATATGCAACCATCCTCCAGTCCTGCTGTCAGTTCGGGCCAAGAGAGCCTCGAGTCCCAAGAAATCTGTAAAAACATTGTGCAGGAGAGCTCAGAAGATGTAGTTGAGAGAGGGGATAATGTTAGCAGTAGTTTGAAAGATGAATCTGTTGCCCAGGATGGGATTAATAAAGGAAAAGGCAGTGCAGGTAAATCAAATGCAGATACCCAGAAGAAAAATTCTGGATGGGGGTTTCTGATGAAGGCTCCTCCACCACCACCACTGTGCTACGGCCACCGAGAACCTTGCGTCCTTCAAACTGTAAAAAAGAAAGGCCCAAATCTCAACCGACAGTTCTATGCTTGTGCTAGGGGGGTAGGCAAGGAGGGTGATCCAAATGCAAGATGTAATTTCTTTAAATGGGTAGGTAAGTAAAAAAATGATAATAATAATAATAACTGTCTTGTCAGTATAGTATTAAGTTCAGTTAAAGAAATTGCTTAAGTAAGTTTTACTTAAGCTCTGTCAAGAAAAAGTTTATATTTTTTATGAGATGGTATCATATATATAAAGTTTACAATAATTTTTTTACATTGTTTACCTTGGCATCAATTCCTTATATCCTATAAGTCCCTGTATTAGATGTGCTTTAAGACTACTGAATAACTATGCTGTGTGTTTTTCTCAAAATATCACCTAATGATACACTGAGATTGATTGTTTATGAAAAATATTATGAAAGCTAATTTTGAGATGATGAAGACTAGCTATGGCTGCAGTTAATTAGATGGAAGACTTACTTTGCTTACAGTAATGTGAAAATGCTTTGAGATAGTTTGATGGTATTACAGTGTGTGTGTGTGTGCGTGAATGAGAGTGATTGTTATGCATCTGCATGAATGAGGTTTTTAACTGTTCAGATAATGGGTGATGTCCCTTGTAGTTTATTCTTTCAGCTACCTGAGGATTTTATTCAACTTTGAAAAGGCCCCTTGCAGTGAAACATTTTATTAGGACTACACCTGATCTGTCCATTTCAAACAGTCATTCCAAAGCTGAGTAAAGTTGTCAGATGGCAAGAATAATATGGTTACTTGATAACCTAAATCATGGGGAAAGGAAAAATATGATATTTACGGTGGCAAATCAGGTGAAGAGGGATAATCGGGATATTATAGGTGAGCAGTGTGTGAAGAATGATGAAGGAAAGGTAGTGGTGAACAGTGAGGATATTAAAGATGCTTGGAGAGAGCATTATAACCGGTTGTTGAATGAGGAGTTTGGCTGGGACAGAGAAGGTTTGGAGCCAGCAGATCTAGTGTCTGGCCCCTGGCCTTTGATTGATGCTGTTACTGTGAGTGAGGCAATAGGCAGGATGAAGGTGGGAAAGGCAGCAGGTGTGTCTGGGTTGACTATCAAAATGTTGAAGACCTCAGGCAATATAGGGGTGAGGTTAGTCACTGACCTGATAAATAGGATTATTTATGAGTGTGTTGTCCCAAATGATTGGCTGAAGAGTGTAATTGTAAATGTGTATAAAGGGAAGGGTGATGCCCTGGAAAGAGGAAATTATAGAGGTATAAAGCTTTTAGATCAGATAATGAAGGTAATGGAGAGAGTTTTAGAAGGTATGATTAGAGAAAGTGAATATTGATGAGATGCAGTTTGGGTTTATGCCAGGTAGGAGAACCACTGATGCCATATTCATTGTTCGACAGTTTCAGGAAAAATGTATCAGTAGGAGAAGGGATCTTTATTTTGTTTTTGTTGATTTGGAAAAGGCCTTTGACAGAGTCCCTAGAGAGGTGGTGAAGTGGGCAATGAGAAAGCTTGGCTTGGAGGAGTGGCTGGTTAGGGTGGTTATGGCTATGTATGTGGGTGCTCACACCCAGGTAAGAGTGAATGGAGATTTGAGTGATTAGTTTTCCGTGAATGTTGGTGTGCATCAGGGGTCAGTTTTGAGTCCCATGTTTTTTATCATGGTACTTGAAGCCCTTTCACGTGACTTTAGAAACAGACTCCTGTGGGAGTTGTTGCATGCTCATGATTTGGTGTTGATTACAGAGAGCGAAAGGTAGGCAGAGGAAAGGTTTAGGAAGTGGAGAGATGGTATGGGGCACAAGGGCTTAAGGGTGAATGCAGATAAAACAAAGTGATGATATCTAGGGTTGGTGGTGGTACTGTCAAAGATGAGGGAGAGTGGCCATGTGCAGTTTGCCACAAGGGCGTGGGAAGTAATTCCATATTGTGCAGTGTTTGTGATAAATGGGTGCATAAGAGATGTAGTGGTATCAGAGGTAGACTGCAAGATAATGCTGATTTTATGTGTACAGCTTGTTGGGGAGAGCAGGTGGAGATTGTTAGATGTGAAGGGATTGACCTTGCCGGTGAATCTCTTGAGTGTGTGGAAGAGTTTTGTTATTTGGGAGACATGTTGTGTGCTGGAGGTGGGGATGGAGCTATCTCTGTGGCTAGGGTGAGAAGTGGTTGGAAGAAGTTCAGGGAGCTCTTGCCTCTCCTGACATTGAGAGGACTCTCCCTATGTGCTAAGGGGTCTTTGTATGCAGCATGTGTTAGGAGTGTAATGTTGTATGGTAGTGAGACCTGGGCAGTGAAGGAGGAGGATATTCGTCGGCTCAGACGTACAGAAATGACAATGATTAGGTGGATGTGTAGTGCGTCCCTGTGTCCAAGGTCTGGGGGGGCTGGATTTACGATGGAAGAGTTGAGAGGTAGGATGGGACTGGAGTGTATTGGTGTTGTGATGAGGAGAGGTAGATTGAGATGGTTTGGACATGTGGAGAGGATGGGGGATGATAATTGGGTGAGGAAGGTGAGAAGTGTTAATATTGGGGGTGGGGTTATGAGGGGTAGTCTGAGAAAGACATGGGACGAGGTCATTAAGTGACCTCAGGGTTAAGGGACTGAACAGGGAGGCTGCAATGGATTGTGCAGCATGGAGAGCCGCCATTAGGTGACAAAGGCCGATGCATGCAAGCATGTTGGAGCCTTTGAAAATGAAATGAATATGGGGGAAAAAAAAAA
>NC_137044.1:3965176-3970176 GCF_032717465.1 Coenobita brevimanus
CCCTTTCACTGCCTTGGATCTGTCCCAAAGGTTAGTATGATCGTCCGGTAGCTGCAAGAATAAAGTGTAAAGTACATAGGACTGAAAAGGGTAATTTCAGACGCTGTATATCACCGTCACTACCCGTCCAAAAGAGCCATAGAGTTTTTAGTTTTCTTCTTGGTACCTACTGACATTTTGTGACATTGAAAGACCGTCTTGTATTGGAGGTATTAATTTTGATGTATCTGGCTCATCCCGTTCGAAAAAGTCTGTAAATCGAATAAGATGATGTGGTAGAAACAAAAATAAGATACAAAAGATGTACCAAATTGAAGGGGTTAAGAGAAGTTTTAGGGCCGTATTCACTTCGGGTAAGGAAGCTCTCTAACACCTCTTCCTTACGGATTTAATATTTTGGTATACAATAGCCAGTTATTATGCTCTTGTACGTTGCTTATGTAGAGTAAAGCGAAGTTGTTTCAAGGATTAATATAGCAGAATAGGACAGTAAAGTCTAATAAGGAAAACAAATGTCTTAGAGAAAGGTGCTAGGCATCTTTTTTAATCCGACGAGAGTACGGGCCATAGAGTACTCTTATGTGTCATGGTTTTGTGTATGATGTATCTTTTATTATTTATGGTAAAGTATATACTATCATTTACTCTGGTGGCTGTGGCAGTATGGCTGATAGTATTGCATATATGGTTTTATGCTGGTTTAATTTTGGTTCCGTTTAGCATACTGGGTGTATGTGGTTTGAGGTAGTTTATGTTGTATTATATGCCTTATGGTATGTGGTTTAGTGTATGGTCTGGTGTAACCTGTGGTATGTATGTGATAAGGTGTATAGTTTATTGTGGTATGATGTGTGGTTTTGTGTGATATTTATAGCCTAGTGCGCGTGGTATGTGTGGATAGGTTTTTATACTTCGTTTTTTTTTATTTTTTTTTTATTTTTTATGGTGATGGTGATGATGATGATGGTGACAATTATGGTGATAATGACGATGCCTGTGACTGAGAAAGACGATATTGTTGAAGACGATGATGGTAATACTGACAGTAATATTGACGATGAGTACAGTGATGATACCGACAGTACCGTATATATACACAACAAAATTAAATGCGTAAGCTGAGTGAGCCGTGAACCATCTCAAGACAGTCCTGTTCATCCGTTATTAGTGCGTGATCGATGTAGCTAAAGTTGCTAGAAAAGGATCGGGGAACTTCTTTAGAATATTCCAAAATTTATTTGAGTAAAATGAAATTGCCCCCCGACTTCAAAGTAAACAAAAGCAAGCCAGTTAATGATACATGATACAATAACAAACAGATATCATGCTACATGGTTTTACATCTTCACTAAAACTTATTTATGTGAAAAATCAACAATATGCCGCACGCATTACCCCCCAAACTTTTAGATATATCCCATTTGGGCTAATTTACCCCTGTTTCCCGACACTGTTACTGAGAACTAATGCTGACAGTGATAATATTTATGACGATGGTAATGATTGCGACGTCGGCTCCTGATGGTAATGAGAATAATGACAAAGCTGATGATAGTAAGGATGATGATGATGATGATGATGATGATCATCATCATCATCGTTATTTATAGTCGTCATCCCAACACTTTCGCACCTAAGAAAATGGGGTGAGGTAGGATTTAAGGAAAAAAAAAGAAAAGAAAATATAATTAACCAAAAAAAGAGTGATCCATGGAGCACAGACTTACCCTCGCCACCCGGTAGAGTGGCCATCGTAGTCCCACAGCCTTTACGCTGTGGAGGCTACAGTAGTCGACCCTGCTCCTACGGTGTCAAGCTCTGAACAGTTGGCGCCTTAAGTCCTCTCGCCATCCCTTGCATCTTTCTCCATGGGTTTTGAAAATCAGTGTGGCTAATTCGCAGAGACACTGATGACTTGACGTGATCACGGATTGGTGTTTGCTGAGGTGTAACTTCACTGGTTTTCTGAGTCCATGGGGAGAGAAGCTGGAGAGACAATAGAACTTGATTTAATAGGGTAAAGTCATAGGGGGGTTAGGAAGAGGGGACAGATACAAGGCACAGACAGTGAAACAAGACAGTCGAAGCAGACGGTGATGTGGTATAGGCCTGGTTATTTGGTTGTTTTGGACAAGGCTTCAGCTTGTGGGCATCCACCCCACAAAGTCAGTGGTAGTCGATGGGGCTCGAACTCACTACTCAGAGCGTCCTCCAAAAGTGGGGGGCAGCATTAAACCGACCGAGCCGCCCACTTTTGATGTCGACCTTTTTTTTTTTTTCCTGAGTTGTCTCCATCCTTCGATTTTATTCAGCTTCAAGTAGAACTCTTACAGTGAGCGTCACTGAAAGAGTCACGGGATGAGGCTTGGACGAAACCGACATTGGATCTGCTTCGTGTTTAGGACAAAAGAAACTTAATGCCTCAGGTTCTCCATCTTTCAACTCGTCAGTCTTCCACATGACTATTCCTTAACCTTCAGCAGCACACAGTTCAGCCCATCATCTCTTGGTATTCATGGTGTTCTTTTTCTCCTGCTGTGTCTTGGAGAGGTTGCAATATTTCTCCCACAAAATCGACTTCGCAGAGATTAGGTGTGCTAAAGTGACTCCGTGATTTCTTTACCCTTACTCAGTTGCTGACTTTGCGATTGGACCTTATTCGTCTTTGTAAGGAGTGCAGATCTCGTGTGTGGGTGGAGTCAAAGGCATCGTCCCATCATCTCGTATTATTCACTTCATCTCTTCAACCCCCCTTCCTCCCCCTCCCCCCCCTCTCTCTCTCTCTCTCTCTCTCTCTCTCCCTTTTTCAGTGTTTTATGAACAGAAGATATCAGCTCTGGACAGCCTTCCTCAGTCTATCTTTCCAATTGGCCCCGGCCTCCAGGCATTTAAACTCATTGTGCAAAGGCATCTCCATTTTCTTTGGTAGGGACAATTTGTCAGGCTCATAATTTTTTCTTATTTGCATTAAAGAATAAAAAACGAAGTATCCAGCTGCAAGACGATGAGAGAAGAAAAAAGAAAGATACAGGTAATCGTAGTAGAGCTGTTTATTGAGTGTCTTGCAGTACTGTTGGATTGACGTTCGGTGTAATAAGTGTGAGTTGTGAAATTAAGCACCTTCTCTGGGTCACGGGTATTGTTGTGGTGGTGACAGGATTCGTATTGTGCCCGTATTGTAATCACCAGCCGTGACATCGTCCCCTGAATTGAAGGCATTAGTTGGACTTGTGTCGTAGGTGGCCAGCGTAGCATTAGTCTCATTTCACTTCCTTGAGCCCTTTGTTCCGAGTTTGCCTCCAAGAGTTTTGTTATAGAGGCTTCAATTTACTATAGTCAGATAAGGGGGAATGCTTAATTTCACCAGACCACCGCACCCGTTACTTGAACTTGATGCCTTGAAGCACGAGAGAAAAAACTTGATGGTCTGTGACATTCCAACATATAATTTTTTAAAGCCGAGATTTGAGCGTGACTTTAAAGACCATAAGAAGAAAAATGTTCTGCTGATAAAATTCACCAGATGATATCGCAGTTCTTGAGGTGGTCGACTCGCGCGGTGGGCAGTTGAGGTGGGACGGTCGTGGCGGGAGGAGGAATTGTGGTCGCTCTCCCTGCTGGATAGTTAAGGCCTCATCAGAACACACAGATATTCCCAAGTGTATCTTCAAATTGGTGATTAAACTTTAAGTGGAGGCCCGGCGGGTGTTGTGTAGCGAGTGTGTTCTGGCATAAAAGTGGATCAGTACAACACGGGTGGATATTAAGGTGACCAGGTTTTTGCACTCGCTGGCCCACACTTCTTCCACACTGTGAGGCAGAAGTGAGGTAAGTGTGCTGCTGGCCGTATCTGGCTATGTCGTTCATCGATGAGTTCGGTCCAGTGAAGTCTACCCACGATTTTTTGGGCCGAATTCAGTGTGCAGCCGTAGTATTTTCCCCAGTTTTAGATTCTTTAATGTCCGTATTGTCTCCTGTTTTCCACCACATAATGTTCAGTGGGCCGAATTCACCGGGCCGAGCATCAGTAAGGGCGAATCCACTGCTGCCCCGTTCGCTCTCCCGTACCCTACCTCTGACCTGTTTTTCATCTCTGCCCTCCATTCTGGCACTCGCACTGGCCGCCTGGCACCTCTGCAAGCCAACTTTACCTACTTGACATCCTTATTTGTCAGTTTGTGAATAATTAATGCAGGGTAGATTTTAGATGTACTGTGTATGGCCCAAGTTAAAATCTGACTTAAACTTCGCTCTTCTGGCACTTCTATAAGCTTCTTTTATCTATTTATAATCCTCTTTTGTCAGTTTTTGCGAATAGTTGGTATTAGAAGATACTGTTATGATGTGTGCTGTGAATGATCCTATACCTCAAGCCAGTTATCTCTGCTCTGACACCTCTGTAAGTCTCCATAGTCTGCTTAACATCTTTCGTTAATCTTGATTAGTTGATGATGCCGGATAGTTTTAAGATGTAGTCTCTGAATGTTCCTACCCTTTGTCCTTCCTCTTCAGATCCTGGCTTTGCTCCAGGTCTCATATATCTTCTTAGCATCGTCATTAGTCAGTTTGTTAGCAGGTGACAGTGGAAAATAGACGTACGATATCTAGTGAGGCTAGGAAGGTGTAATTCATTGAGGTTATGGACGCACAGGAGGTTATTTTAGTATGATGTAAGTGATGTTAGGTGTAGGAAGTGATGTGAAATGCAGGGAGGGATGTGAAGTAAGTCTGAGGTTACAGAGGTAGGAAGTAAGATTTTAGAAGTTTGTAAGATTTCGAAAGTTTGTGAGTTAAAGAAATTAGGGAGATCATCGGAGTGAGAGGAAATCATCTGTTGGTTGTGAGGTGGGAAGTGAATGAGTTGTTTGAAGTTAGTGAGAAGTTATTGAAATTAGTAAGGTAGAAAGCTAGTGAGATATTTATTTCCTTGTAGGATGTTAGTGAGGTTGAGGGGTGAGGTTAGAAGGAATAGGAAGTTAGTTACTGAGGTCGAAAGTTAG
>NC_137044.1:3975176-4062676 GCF_032717465.1 Coenobita brevimanus
CCTTCATTAGTTCCTTCACTAGTAGGGGTCTTTCTTAAGTTAAATAGAATCATCTGGAGCCGTAAGAATAAATATAAACACGTCGCAATAGTGAGAGTTATAGTGTGGTTGTGGTGTTGGTTGAAGTGTATGGCTTGGAAATAAAATCGCCTGGTCGTAGCCAAGTGAAACAGATGATATACCGTAATTGTAGTGAAGGGATTGACGGGGATTGTTTCTCTCTTCAGCCTTACAAGGGATTTTCCGCAAGTTGATTAAACTGATCTAGGGTAGCAAGAGTCGCACTGAAGAGGTTAACGATTCTGTGTAATTTAAAACCACAAAAGCATAACAGACACTTTTAATAACAGTGTTACTAAACTACTAGAGTAAGATAACTATAGCAAAAAAAAAAAAACACACACACACACACACAAAACCCTCCAGGAGAATGATTAAAAAAAAAAAAAAAAAGTGTGGAGATGGCAAAAAATACGAAAAAGGCGTCGTCGTAGTGAACGGGGGAATTAAGTAAATAAAAAAATCTGTCCTATCAAAGGTATGCAGCAGAGTAGTAGTGGTAGCAGTTCAGGTGGGATGGGGTGTTAGTGTAGGTAGCGCAGGTGATGGCTCGTTGATGGTGACTCACTCACTATTGATTGTTCGTTCTCAGGTAGATTCTAGCAGCATACGAGAGTGGTGTTAGTTGTCTTATGCTTGTTGTAGTGCTTCTTACCTGTTTGTTTAGCTCAGAAAAGAGGACAGTTGATGGTGACTCAATTAAATTGATTAATCGCTCTCCGGTGGATTCTAGATGCAAATGGTAGCAGTGTTATGTTTTGCTTTAATGTTTCTTCGGGATGTTGGTTGGGCAGGTAATGGCTTCTTGCTGGTGTCACGAGTACTGGTTACCATGCTAAGGTAAATTCCAACTGATGGTTTGTTTAGTTATGTTAATTCTAGTTAGCTTTAGTTTTGTTATGATAGTTGTGTTAGTTTTAGTTGTGGTTTATGTTAGTTAAACTTTCACTACGATGACGCAGTTTGTTGTATATTGGTATTTCCTCAGGTAGCCTATATTCAGTATTGAAGAGTATTCAAAATGGAGGAGTTATATATAGCCTTCACTGTTGCCTTGAATATTCGAGGTGTTTTGTGTTGATTATATACGCATGGAGGAAGCAAGATTAAAATAAAAAATATAGGATTGAAGGGATTAATGTTGTAGGTAGAGCAGCTGCTGACTCCTTGCTGAGTCATGCGTATTGATTAAATTCTCTAAGGTAAATTCCGACTTACGGTAGGTTTAGTTTTTTGTTAGTTTTAGGTTTGTTAGATTAGTGTACCATTAGAAAACACGGATGGTGATTCGGCGGTGACTCGTGCGTATTAACTAATTTTTTACCCATGTGCATTCCGACTTACGTTGTGTTTAGGTATATTAGTAAATTTTGTTACCTGTATGTTAGTTTAGTGTAGAAGGTAGAGTAAGTATTGACTCATTGCTGGTGAGTCATGTTTATTGATTCACGCTCAGGTTACTTCCAGCGTAGGCTAGGTAGGTTTTTGTGTCTACGGGGGATGTCTTTGGTACGAAGATTTTAATTTTTTTCCATCTGATCATATGAACAGTGTGTAATGGATGTACATTATGTAGGCCTACAGAATATCATATTTCACTTATTAGTAGTATTAATATTACTGTTATTGTTATTTTTATTATTATTATTATTAGTAGTAGTAGTAGTAGTAGTATATTTATTTTTATTAATATTGTATCCGCCCCTTATATATATAGTGTCAGACACTGTTAAGATGATAGGTGTTGAAATGTGACTTACTGATTTTGACTGTTTTATTTACCGTACGTTACTGCTGTTATCATCATTCTATTCTTGTTTTTATCTAAGGTAATATTGTAGTATCGTTTACTATATTTATTATTCTCATGGGGACGACATTTCGCTTTCTACGCAGTCTTACACACTACCAGCCTCTCTCTCTCTCTCTCTCTCTCTCTCTCTCAAAAGCTCTGACAAGGTGGAAACAAAGGAAACTCAACATCAACAGTGCTGCTTGGCCTTTGTCTATTGCTAACGGATATAAGCAGTTAAGCGTAAAAATGAGGTCGATTAGAGGGATTATTACTGCTCTGTGGGTGTTGGGTAAGAAATTGATCTGCCGAAAGATTTCCGAAGTCATTATATATTTCAGCGTCTTGGAAATATGGTAGTTACGATTGCCATTATTACTACTACTACTACTACTACTGCTATTACTACTACTACTACTACTGCTACTGCAAGTACTACTACTACTACTACTACTACTAGTTTTCCTTTGTCAGCGCATGTCCCGTACGGTCCACCCATTTTTTTTTTTTTTTTTTTTTCCCGAGTGATAACCAAAATTTACGTCTCTCTGTGCTACCGAAGTATGAAACGGGACTGTCTTATATAAGTGAAAGTGCAGTGGCTGTGTTTATCAGTGTGTATTATATATGAAGCGACAGGGTGTGAATGTATGAATCTGTGTACTCGTTATGGGCACTGTAATCCCTATGCTGCGATGACCTTTTTTTTTCTCCAGGTATTTAGCATAGGAAGGCTTTTCTAACTGGAGGGTTTAGATATAGTCTTTATTAACCAATTAAATTTTAAAACACCCGAGTTCAGAAAAAAAGTTAACGGCAGCAAGCATGAAATACTAATGAAGTACCCGGGGTGAGGTGGGGGAAGGATGCTACTGAGACACCATGCTTTCAGAGTTCCATGGAGCAAGTCTTTGTGGTTAGTCTACGATTTTGTAAAGACTGACTCGTAAAAAAGGTCGTAGACTGATAACAAAGACTCATTCAGTCAGTGTATTAGGCTTGAAAAGGTCTTGGTTATCACTGGAAGATCTTATTATACCGTACTTACCACGCCGTTAATATGTCAGGAAGCGGAAGTTGAAGCCACATAACGTCCCCTTCCCACCACAAGATCTCTCACCGAAACACGAGTCTCTCTCTATGTCCCTGGAAGTAACACATCCCTTCCTTCCCTTGTCTGAACGTCTCTCCCAGTCTCCAAGTCTCCTAATCTTCTAGTCTCCCTGTTTCCCGTCTCCTTGTATCTCCTTGTGCCCTTGAAAGAAATATATCCCTTCCCTCCCTCTTTCTCAGCTTCTCTCCTAATCCCCTAATCTTCCAGTCTGTAAAATTCAGCATTCCCACTCCTTCCTTCTCTCCCAAGGTCTCTCCCAGTCTTCAAACCTACCAGTGTTTTAGGCTCCCAGTCTTATAATCCTCCAGTCTCCTAGTCTTTTAGTCTTATAATCTTCCAGTGTCCTAGAGTCCCAGTTTTATAATTTTCCAGTCACCTAATCTCTGTTTTACAATTTTCCAGTCTCCTAATCTCCCAGCCTTATAATTTTCCAGTCGCCTAGTCTCCATGTCTACCAGTCTCAATCTGCCGGTCTCGTAGTCTCCCAGTTACACAATTTTCCAGTTTCCTGTCTCCCAGTTTCATACTCTTCCAGTCTCCTAGTCTCCCAGTTATATCTTTCAGCCTCCAAGTCTCTCTCTTTGTCCCTGAAAATGAACTTCCCCACTGCTTCCGCCATCAAAGTAGGACATCCATAAGCTAAAAATACACCACCTTCTCTCCCACATGTCGCTTATACTAAAACATATTTCCCCCCTTCCTCCTCCGCCCTTTCCCAACATTCGTAACATAGCAGTCCACCCCCCAAGGCGTGATATATAGCGTGGTGGAGAGGACACGCACAGGTAACTCCGAAGTGGTGGAGAAAACTGTCAGCCACAATGAGGGCAAGGATGCAGACCAGGCTTGTGTTATGCTACTCTCCGCCTCTCTTCCCTTCTTGCCTCTGTGCACTATCGGTTGGGTGCTGGTGCGTTAGTTACTGCCGTTACTGTACTGAGTTATGTCGTTTGTGTGTGTGTGTGTGTGTGTGTGTGTGTGTGTGTGTGTGTGTGTGTGTGTGTGTGTGTGTGTGTGTGTGTGTGTGTGTGTGTGTGTGTGTGTGTGTGTGTGTGAATAAAGTAGGGCTAATTCGGTGATCTCTTTAGTTATGCATTGATTCATCTTTTGTTTGCCTGTGTGGGTCGTACCGGGTACTCTTATTGATTTGTGAGAGTATTAACATTTGTTCATTAGCTGTTTATGTTAGCAAGAAACAGTTTTCTATCCTCGATTATGGTGCTGTTGCCAAGTATCTTCTACTGTGTTACTGGTGCCAAATATCCTCCTTACTGTTGCAAAGTATATCGGTATTGAAAAGAATATAAGGATTAGTTAAGGGAATATCAAGGTGTAATATACAAATAAGCAGGTAAAAGGCACTACGAAGTTCATCGAGAATAACTCATTGGTTGATTTTTATTTCATGTACTGTGTTTGACTAGACTTTTATTTGTTGTTTCCCCTATGGCAAAATACCTGTGTAATGATTTATCTGTTGTGCCTCGCCGTTTTTTCCCCTTTCAGTGTTAACCCCCTTCCGTCCTGTGATTTAAAATTTATTTCTTGATGTTTTCAGACGAATTGCTTCACTTTAGTATAACGTTTTCTACCAGAAGGGATTAGATAAAGCCTTCTAATAATGGTCTCCTAAACTGAATATAATCGTGAGGTGGCAGTAAGAGTAGCCAGAATAAAAATCACGTACTTAGGCTGAGGAGCTAAATAGTTGTTCCCTCTCGTTGCATGTTTCATTACCCTTGTTTCATGTTTCAGACCCCTGTTACATGTTTCATTTCCCTCTCATTTCATGTCTCCAGCCATGTAGAGCTCCACACACCTCTAATCTTTGTCTTCTGCATCTGGACTCAGGTTTCTTACTTGCAGGCCGGTTTGGTAATGACGTTGCCTGTGATGTGAAGGTGATATAAACCAATGACTCAATTTTCTCCTTTATTCTTGCTATTTATGGGCAATTTTATTCAGCGTAGGAGAGATTTTCAAACTGGAGGAGTTAGGTATGAAGTTTCCATTATATTTTTTACTATAGGGGTCTTCTCTCAAACTGAGTAAAATTTGGAGTAGCAAGAACCCCCATCCCCACAAAAAGTCATTGGATTGAGAGTGTGTGTGTGTGTGTGTGTGTGTGTGTGTGTGTGTGTGTGTGTGTGTGTGTGAACATTAGATTTGCCTTAGTTATTTTATTATGGATCTTAATATGAGTTTTCTTCTATGGTATAATGCGTAGTGACTTCTGATTTTTTTTTTTTTTACCATTTCGTTCCCTTACTTTTTTTTTCTTTGTTTTTTCCCTCCACTGGCATATCATTTCTTCATGATACCTCTAGACGTTTTTATTTAGTGCCCCCGTTAAGTCCTTCTCCACTAGAAACCCTTCCAAAGATGAATGAAGTCGTCCGGTGATAGCAGAAATGAGCACAAAAATACGTCACCGGATTCAAAGGGTTCGTATTTTGACCCTAATGATGTTTTCTTTATTCGATACTTTCAGACGATTTTATCAGGGTTAGGAGAGAGCTTTTCAACTTAAGGGGTTAGGTAGTTGAATTTACTTCTTCACTAAAAGACTGTTTCCCGGAGATGATGGAAATAATAATGGATTAGCAAGAATAAAAGAAAAAAAAAATGCCGGATTCGTGTGGTTAACAGTTATCTAATTCCCACACATGTTGCGTTTCAGCGTTTCAAGGTTAACCCCTTCTTCAGCTGGAGGGAGATTTTAATATTTTTTGTTTTCTTTATACCTCCAGAATATTATGTTAAACTCTGGAATTGAAGGAAGAGTTATCGAAGGCCACGTCTGACATCTCTGTTTTGAAAAGTCTCTCCAAAGCGTAATAAAATCGTCAGTAGATGCCGAGGCTAAACTAACAACCACTCCATCGTTGAGAAGGAGCCAGTATTACAGTACAGTACAATATCCTCTTTCGCCTGCGGATATTGGCGTTTGTTGCTTGCGGGTTAGTTATGTAATGATGATGGTTAGTTCGTGCATGATTCTGTGTGTGTGTGTGTGTGTGTGTGTGTGTGTGTGTGTGTGTGCACGCGTAGATTTTGCTCATATGTTTATTTGTGTTTAATTTTTTGTGATTGATATTATCCTGCAGTTTACTGTTGCAGTTTCCTCTTGCTTTAACTCGTGTACGATGCTGTCTCATTTATATTTTACTCTTATAGTCTCGTAGTGAGTGGACTACAAATTCTGCATTAACTCTTTAGTGCGTTTTAATATTACAATAGGAGTTTGTTGAGCTTAGAGACTCTTGGGGGTGAAGGGAGTAAGCGTATAATAATGTGACTGATCTGAGACAGTGTGTGCATGAGCTGGGGAGAGGGCGTGATGATGGAGGGCAGGGTGGCACTTATGATGCGATTCGTTTCTGGCAGCCCCTTGAACGATTAAGGCGTATGGCCATAGATAGATAGACTAATAGATAGATGGATGGATGGATGGATAGACTTGTGCTGATAGGTTTTGAAACAATCTATAAATCCCTTGTACATAGTGGACTGTATTTTATCTTAAACCAGCTACCATCAGGCTGCTTTATCCTTGCTGCCACCAAACTGTTTTACTCGGCATCCCCGCATCCCCCTCCACGGCCACCTCGATGATAAGCCAGACTGCCCGACCGATACCTTCCCGCCTTCGCCACAGTCTTACCCCAAATTTGGCCCAGCCGGTGGTGATGCTGCCCTTAACTGGGTACCAGCCTCGCCACATCACCACCACCACCACCACCACCACCACCACCACATTCGCCAGCAGCACATGCATCACCACAACTTCCACCACTTTCTCCACCAGTGTCCACAACATTCACGACTACCCAACTTCCACCACATTTGCTCTCACAGCCTACAAGTTCTACCACATTCGCTACCACAACTTCCTCCACATTCGCCACCAGTTGCCACCACATTCACAACCACCACAATTCCCAGCACATACCACAACTACCAATGATCAAGTAGTCCATGTTGAGTTGAACCTCTTCTGATTAACTCCCACTCTCAGCTGAAGAAAATCGTCCTGCGTTACCTGGAATAGAATACCGATATTAAAGTTGTTCCAAGTATGAGAGAGTTAAGTTTAAATGGCTTTTTGAAATACCTATGCTGCTGTATTGGTGTTCGTAATTACCGATGAGTTTGGTTTAAGTAACATGTAGTGGTTGAGGGTCCATTACCTCCTCACTGCCATTCCCATTATATTCCTCTCTTTGGTCTTCTTGAAATTTAACTTTCCTGTCTCTTTTCTTCACCCTGCTGTTTGCGTTAATTAGTAGGCTACTTCTTTTGTACTGTCCCTGTAGTGTCAGTAGCTACAACAGTCTTGGGCAGATTTATGCCATCTTTCATGCTGTTGTCATATGAATACTACCTCAGATCATCCGTAAATGGGAAAAAGGTCATGATGATGATGATGATGATGATGATGATGATGATGATGTAGGCTCTCACAACAGGCTGATATGCGTTAACTTTTGTGCTGTTTGAAAATATCACTTGGATAGTTCTACGATAAACTCCATTACTACGATAATGTAATAGTTTATTCTTGCCATTTGAAGGAAGTTTTTTTTTTCATCTAAGGAATGACTATGTACTGAAGGGGTCAGTGAAAGCTCTGCCTAACTCCCTCATTTCAAGGCTCTTTCCTGATGCAGACAAAATAAACTGAAAGTAGCTAGCACGAATACAATCAGAAGTACGTCCTCAGCGGAATGGGTTGACTAGACTGTTTTGAAAGCTTTGTACCTTGGCGTATTCGGTCAGAGATTACCCTTCGAAATGGAAGAAGTTGTTAAACATGATACGTTTATGAGTTTTCAGTTTTATGCTTTTCATTACGATGGCACTAGATGTATTTTATTAGTGCTGTTATCAGACGATTTTATTCAGCCTATGAGCTGTCTGTAGTATTAAAGGGGTTACAGGAGGCTTTATCTAACCCTTGAAATTTGGTCTCCTAAGGTTAGTGAGTTCGTTTGGAGGTAGGGAAAAAAAATCGTCTCAGGGAAGGGGTTGAGAAGGAAGAAATATGTGGCCTTGTGTACAACGGTAAATGCAATCTGTTTACGTGGAAAAGGTGTACCAGACAAATACTGTGATATTAGTGAAGCCTGAATACTTTGCATAATGATGGATAATGAGGGCTAATTATGGCGTAGTACCGTAGCTTCATTCACCAGCCGTCTGTCAAATGGCTGAAGGACTTTGTTAATTTATGTGCTTAACCCTTTCACTACAACCACGATTTTCTATTTTTCTCTCTTTCTCACTACAACCATGATTTTCTCTCTCTCTCTCTCTCTCTCTCTCTCTCTCTCTCGCTGTAAAGAATGGTTTAGAAACGGGGTCCATCAGTCCATTCACCACGATCACGAGTTTGTGTATAATTTCTCAGTCTGTATCGTTTCTCTGCCGTTTGTTATTTCTTAAACAACTTTACCTAATTTACGAGAGTCCAGGTGACCAGTTAGGTGTTTGACCCTTGAGTTCTTTGTCATATATATTTTTTTTTTTTACGCCTATAGTCACTTATAATCAATTCAGGGAAGATGCTTTAAATTTGAATGGGTTCGATGATGGCCCTCAGGAACCTCTTCAGTACTAGAGATCTTTCGTAACTTAAATAAAATCGTTTGGTGGTAGCCTGAGTAAAATGTAAAATACGTCATCAAAGTGAAGGGTTTCATTTTGGCTACCGATACCGTCAGACGATTATAATCAGCTTAGGTAAACCCCTCGTCCCCAGAAGGTTAATGAAGGTTAATTACAGGGGCAGTACCGTATCTTCATTTACAAGCCGTCTGTCATCTGCTTAAAGAGGCTGGCTAATGTGTGTGTGCCAGGAATACCTAGCTGTGAGCCCTAACCAAGGTGTGTAATGGTGTGTTTGCGTGATGGGGGCAGCTGGCTAGCGGGGTTACCATGACAACGAGTGAGTGGTCTCCCTCCCTGTCTTCTCCCTCCTTCCACCCTTCTCCCTCCCTTTCCTTCCTTCCACCCTTCTCCCTCCCTTTCCATCCTTCCACCCTTCTCACTCCCTTTCCCTTCTTTCACCCTTCTCCCTCCCTTCCCATTTTTCCACCCTTCTCCCTCCCTTGACCTCCTTCCACCCTTCTCTCTCCCTTTCCCTCCTTCCACCCTTCTTCCTCCCTTTCCCTCTCTCCACCCTTCTCCTTCCCTTTCCCTCTCTCCACCCTTCTCCCTCCATTTCCCTCTCTCCAACCTTCTCCTTCCCTTTCCCTCCTTTCACCCTTCTCCCTCCCCTTCCCTCTGTCCACCCTTCTTCCTCCCTTTTCCTTCATCCACCCTTCTCCCTCCCTTTCCTTCCATCCACCCTTCTCTCTACTTTTCCCTTCTTTCACCCCTCTCCTTCTTTCCCTCCTTTCACCCTTCTCCCTCCCTTTGCCTCTTTCCATCCTTCTCCCTCCCTTCCATCCTGCACGTCTGTTAGAGGGAACAACTACATTGCTGCTGGAGGGACTGTTGCAGTTGCCGTCCAGGCGCTTGATGTCATTATGAGACGCTCATTTTTATTGCTTACTGGCTGACGCAGAGTTGGTTTGGGCACATTGCTGTATCCTTTTGAGTACGACGACGCAGGCATTTTAATTTACCTGACACCAGACGAGTAGGCAGGTGAGCAAAAAGGGTTGAGAGCGTAGTGTGTACCTGACACTGAAAGCACCTAATAATGTTGTGATTTGCCACTAAGTCGGTAGGAAGAAGGGAACAGAGGAAGAATTTGACTACGAGGAAGTGAATTTAGGAAAGAACAAGTGGTCAGATGAAAAAATAGAGAGGATTATAAGGGTATTACAGCATGGAACATCTGAATAGCCAGTCCCTGTGGAATGGTTGCTGGGAGGGAGCAAACCGTCAGGTAATTGATAGATAGAATACCTGATGTCTCACTCAGATGAAGGACATCCATTGAGTTTAGGTTGTAATATTGCTTTGACATGTAAGCTTAACATTAAATTACCATACAGTTAAACTTACTTCCATTATCATTATTCTTATTATGTATTGCTGAACTGATATCAGAATCTGTATTATTTTCTACTACTGATATTATTTTAAAAACTGGCTTTAGTAAGAGAGGGAAAGACTGGAGCAGAAAGTGAGAGTCAGCTGGGCTCAGAGCGGATGCCAGACTCCAGGTGCGAAGAAGAGTGGCCAGGTGTTGGGGGAATGCGACAGGGAAGGGGAGGGGACGTAGAAGGGGCAAGGATAGAGATGGAATAAGCCGTGGATAAGGAAGTGGACTGAGTAGGAATAGGGAGTAGGTAAAGAGATTGAGGTTGGTATAAGGAGTGGACAGGGTAAAGGGCTGGGTGGGAGTGAAGAGTGGATGTCTTGGATTGAGATGGAGTAGAGATAATTAGTTAATGAATTGGGATGGATTAAGGAGTGGATAAGGTAATGGATTAGGTAGGGATGGGGAGTAAATAGTATGGAATAAGGAGTGGATGGGAAATGGAGAAAGTTTGCGTTAGGGACGATGACCAGGTGTTGGGATGGAAGGAGGCGGTGCGGGTGAGGACAGAGTTGGACAGAGTTAAGGGACAAGGTACGAAAAATGAGGATGAGGAGTTGGAAAAGTGCCCAGGGTTGGAAGACCGGGAAAGATGATGAGGAAAGTCAAAAACTGGTTGGATAGTATACGGAAAATGAGAAGAAAAGTAGAAAAAATAGCAGTGGATGATTAGGATAGTGAGAGAGGACAGAAGCGGGGAAAGGGGGAAGCAGTATGATAGTAAGAATGTTCGGAAGTGGGAAAGAAACAGTGACTTAGGAAAGTGAGAATGAGGATAGAAGAGAGATAAGATGAAGCTTGTGGTTCAGATGGTAAATTTTGATAATGTTGATGGAGAGCACAGTAAATGAGGTGATTAGGATTGGCTGGGTTGTACTGGGAATAGGGAAGTAAATAGGTGTGTGGAAGTTAGGTGAAGACAGGTGTGTAGGCGAGGGGTCAAGCTAGATGTGTATTAGAGAAGAGTGGAGAGGCATAAGAGTGGATGGGGAGGAATAAAATTAATGGAGAGAGAGAGAGAGTGGATGGAGAGGTAATTCAGGCTGGAGTGGTGAAAGGAATAAAATAGATGGAGAGGTAGGCAAGGATAGGAGAGAAGTATGTGGGTGGAAGGACGTGTAGTTAAGCTTGTACGGCAATGGTAAGAGAGGTCATAGGGTGGAGGAGAGTGTGGGTGGGAGATAGGCATGGGTGGAGAGGAATGGAGCGGGTGGGGAGGTTGTCTAGGTTTAACAAAGGTAAGCTGGAGAGAGAGAGAGAGAGAGAGAGAGAGAGAGAGAGAGAGAGAGAGAGAGAGAGAGAGAGAGAGAGAGACAGACAGACAGACAGAAGGGCATTTAACTATATTGGCTTGTATGGCAATGGTAAGAAAGGTCAAGGTTGGAGGGAGGTGTGGGTGGAGAGGAATGGAATGGGTGTGGAGTTTGGTTAGTTAGAGAGAGAGAGAGAGAGAGAGAGAGAGAGAGAGAGAGAGAGAGAGAGAGAGCAGGGCGCCCTATCACCCAATATGGTCACTAGTGTGATGCCCACTACCACAGCCCCACGTCTCACTATCACAGGCATAGCAGTATCACCATCACAGCTGTAATCATCATCATCATCATAGACCACCATCAACATAGCTCACACGTCACCATTTCATGCACAGCAACTTTACCATGATCACTGCCACTTGTCGCCTTCAGTTCTATATCTGGTGCTGACGAGGAGCCTAAACGCGGTGATGCTCTGCACCCTGGGTAGAGCAGCTGCGGCTTCCACTCGGGAGGCAAACTTCCTTATATTTCCCTGCACCTCGCCGTGAGCAAGATCCTGGTTTGACCCTGGTGAGACGCTGTCTAACACGAGGGGGTGCCGGATCCCTTCACAGTGTATTTACTGTATTTTGCCTGAAGGACTTCTCCACAGAAGCAGTTGCTTACCTGTGGTCGACGGGTCTGCTCTACCAGACAGTTTGGGGTTAAGCAACAACAGCAGCTACTTCTCTGTCTGTCGACCAATCTAACGAACACCATTACCTTCATCTTTTCGCCGCTGTATCCACATTTCATACCTTCATGTTTCTTTACACTGTTGGGCCCTGTCATCTCTACAGTGCTCATTATCACCATTCCTCCCCACTCTAATTGTCACCTGTCGCCTTCACTATCTGTGTTCATAGAAACTGAGCCCTGTTATTAACGCTGAGAGCGCGATGGTTTGGATATCCATTAGTTTTTTATTTTTTTTTTATTTTTTTTTTTTTAAATAAACATCTGAAGCATGTGATGATAATCGAACATGTCAGACCTTTCTGTATCGTTGCTGACAGTATCTTGTAATGTGGGATGCAGGCTAATGACATCTAGCTATTGCCGGTGTTCTATACGTGACCGTCCGATATTATTGCTTGGTCACACCTTGGCGCCCTCAAGTATATTAACATTGCTGATAATTCACTACCATCACCATCTTGTTTTTATCCGACTTCACAGTAATCACCTTTACCCCGTCATCAGACTTATCTGTATCCATCACCACTCATTTCCATGGATCATTCCATGGAATGGATGTGGAGAGGTTGCATTAAAACAACCTGACAAAATTCAGAACAAAGCTGTTAGAATTATTAATAACCCTGCTATTACTAACAAACTACCTCCCCTACAAGTAAGAAGGAATGTTGCCTCCCTTGCATTATTTAACAGATATTTTTATAACAAATGCTCAAACGAAGTTGCGTCTGTTGTGCCACCTCTCCATGCCTTCTCTCGTGCTACACGGGCATCTGGTAGCGCTCATGACTGGAATGTCACTCAGCCATATTGCAGAACTTCTGCCTATCAGAATGCTTTCATTCCCCGAACTGCATCTCTCTGGAACTCTCATCCCCAGAGTTGTTTCCCTCCAAACTTCATCCTACAGTTGTTCAAGTCTAACTGTTACATATATTTTATGAACAGAGGACACCAGTAATCTGGTGTATGGATTAGTTTTTTTTTTTTTGTTCATTTGTTTTTCCTTCCTCTGTTCCGTTGTTAAAAAAAAAAAATCACCACTAACTTATTAGTACAATACCACTATCACCTTCACTCACCTCCATCTCCAACTCGCCACCGCCATCACCACCACTCACCATCACCACCACTCACCGTCACCACCACTACCGCCACCACTCACCATCACCACCACCTCACCATTACTGTTAGGACTACCATCACCTTCACATTCACTCACCTCCACTACCTCCAGCGGTCACCACTATCACTGCCACTATCACCGTCACCTACAGGTCACCTCCTGTTATCGCAACCACTGTCACCACGACATACCACCATCACTACTATCACTACTATCGCTGCCATTATCACCACTGGTACCATGACCATTATCACTCACCACACCACTACCATCAACACTATCACCACCACCACGCTACCATCACCACTACCACCACAATTATCACCTCCATGTGAGCGCCGGTATCACCGCCACAACCACTAACATCCGGCGTTGCTGGAGGGGAAGCTACAGTACCGGCTTCCTTCAGTAGGTGGGTGGTGGGGAAGGGGGGGTTAGAGGGTAGCGTGGAGGTGAGGAACAAAGGGACATCTGTGTGGAAGGAGAGAAGGAAATAGACAAAGATAGAGGGTGTAGGTGTAAGTGGACACATATGGATATTTATACATTAGGAAATAGTTCGAAAGGAGGAGAAAAAGAAGGATTGGGTATAGCCGGCACATTGAAATAAAATATATACTGTATTTAAGATAAGATTTGATACCGAGGACTGGTAATGTAGCTGGACAAACACTTATATAACACGATTTTGACTAATACATACGGTATGATGCAGAAGATTGTGAACCAGTCGTTTTGTGAAATAAAGTAAGGTTATTTTTAGATTTGATAAGGGAAGGATGGATTTATTTAGGTTATTAGAGTAGGGTTGAAAATCTATGACGAGAATTTCGTTTTCGGGCCACTTGCTTATTTTCCCTAAACCCATTGTGGTAATTTTGTCGTTTTGCTCAAAGAGTAGTTTCGGTGTTTACGTCTACAAGTACAGTATAGCATATATTACCTTACCCAACCTAGCCATACCTGAATGAGAGTTGTTTTATGAAATTACTGGTTAGGAGTGTGCATTTAATTAATATCCAGAACAAAACAATATGGGTAGATGCATGAAGGAAAATTAGAAGAGTTAGGTAGGCATCTGTATTAAATATAGACAAACACATCAGTAGATACTAATGGGAAAAGATGAGCGATGCCTAGGCCATAGCTAAACCAAACTTTTATGGGGAGATTGTGGATCAACGCATTGAATAGATTACAGAACTACAACACTGTGATTGATTAGTATTGCTGGATACATGAAAAATACAATGAAAGTGGCATTGAGAGCTTATGTGGCTTAGTAAAAGAGTTTAAGGTGCTTATGTGCTCATGGAGTTTTATTTATTATTATTATTATTATTATTATTATTATTATTATTATTATTAGTGGTAGATTGTCGACTTCGAGAAGATAACATTAATGTAGCTTGCAGTGGAGGGAAGTAAGGAGAGATGGAGAGAAGGGAATAGAGAGAAGAGAAGAGGGAAAGAATGAGAGAGGAAGGAGAGAGCGAAAGAAGGGAGGGGGAGATTATTGACCAGGACAGGAAATAACTGGAGGGGGAAAGCGTGAGGGGGGGGGGAAAGGAAGGGGTAAATGGGGTAGTGCATGGGTGGGAGGGACAGAGAAAGGCTGAAAATCAAGAGTGGGGGAAACTTCGCTGGAACATGGACGAGAGATTGATAGGTACAATAGAGAGGGAGAGAGAGAGAGAGAGAGAGAGAGAGAGAGAGAGAGAGAGAGAGAGAGAGAGGGAGAGACGATAAATTTCAAGGTGGACGCAGACAGATAGATCTGGCAGAGGTATGGCGATGAGGAGGGAAATGGAGGGAGGAAGGAAGGGAGGGAAGGTAAGGAGAGAAAGAGGAGGCGAGGAGGGAAGTGAAAGGAAAAAGACAGTGAAAGGGAAAGCGTGGATGAAGGAGAGAAAGACAAGGCGAGGAGGGAAGTGAAAGGAAAGGAGTAAGTGGTAGTGGGAGAATGTATGAGGAAGGAGAGAAGGGAGGGGGATGGCTGGGTGTAAGAAGCAGGCAAAAGTGAAAGGTGAGAGAGAGAGAGAGAGAGAGAGAGAGAGAGAGAGAGAGAGAGAGAGAGAGAGAAGGAAGGGGAGTAATTAAGGGAAAAATATGAAAGGTGAGGAGGGAGGGAAAGGAGAGAAAAAATGTGGAGGGATAGGAAGGAGTGGAAGGGGAAAAGATGAAATAGGAAGGTGAGAAGAAAGTATAGTGGGGAATGGAGAGATAGAGAACAAGGAAGTAAAGTGGGGAGGTGAGGAGGAAAGTGAAGGGGAAATAGAAAAAAGAAAATGAAAGATAAAGGTGATAAGAGAAATGAGGAAGGGGTGAATGGTAGGAGGGGAGAAGGTAGGAAGTGGAGGGAGGGAGAGGTGAGGAGTGGAGTGGAGGGGAAAGAAAGGTGAGAGAATGGAGAGAGAGGGCGGAAGGGGTCAGGAATAGAAGAGAGAGAGAGAGAGAGAGAGAGAGAGAGAGAGAGGAGGTTGAGATTCAAGGTTAGGGAAAACAGAAGATGGGATGTTGAAGGGAAGAGGAAGGGAGGAAGAATGGACGGGGATAGAGGAATGGGAAGGGGGGGAACGTGAAATGGGAATGGAGGGATGAGGAGAGGGGAAAATGGGATAGTAGGGAGGACGGGGTGAGGAGAGGTGAAAATAGGATGGTCGGTAGGAAGAGATGGGGAGACGGATAGAATAGAAGGAAAAAGATGGGGGACAGCGAGGGAGATGTAGAGAAAGGGACTGGGAGATTGGTAGGTGGGAGAGGAAAAGGAAAGGGGATAGGGAAGAGCGGAAGGGAGAAGGGTAAGGCGGAGGAAGAAAGGACGGTTGAAAGTGACGGAGGTGGAGAGAAGACGAGGAGGGGCGCAAAGAGGAGGAGAAAAAAGGAGAAAGAAAAATTGTGACAGGGATGGAAGGGGAGTAGAAGGAACGTTACTGAAGGGAGAGGAGGTGAAAGAACAGGAGATAGGAAATGAAAGGATGGAGGGAGGAGTAAATTGTGAAAGGAAGGAATGAAGATAGGACGAATGGGCGAGGGAGGAGAAAGGACAGGAGATGGAGAGGAGAAGAGAAAAAGAACAGAGAGAGAGAGAGAGAGAGAGAGAGAGAGAGGAGGGTAAATTATGGAAAAGAACGAAGAGAGAAGGACCGTGGACGCGGGGTAGGGGGTTGAAGGCGTCGCAGAGTTGAAGGAAGAGGATGGAAGAGACGGGTCAGGAGGGTCAAGGGAAACAGGTAGATGGCGGGGAGGTTGAAAGGAAAATACGAGGTGGTGCCGGAGGAGGAGAAGGAGGTTGAAAGAAAGTGATGATTGAGAGGAGAATGCAAGAGTAAAAAATGGGCAAATTATCATGAAATCGGAGAGGAAAGCTGAGGAGGCGCGGGAACAAGGGGACTCGACATATAAAGGGCAGGACTGAGGAGAAAGGCGGCACGTAACTGGAACAAGCACGGTCCATCTGATACAAAGGTAAGGGGTCGTCTGGGAAGAAGGCTGGGGTTAACCATTTCACTATGAGAGGTCTCCCCTTAACCCCTTTATAATCTAATTTTTTAAATAGGCAGGAATTTCCCCATGGGGCGAATAAAATCTTCGTCAGTATTTGATAGCCAGAATGAAGTAACTGCCTGCAAGAGTTTAGTATAATTGGCTGGTGACAGCAGGAATGAAAAAAAAAAGAAAGAAAGAAAGTCCATCGTTTTTAAGGGCTAAATGGAAGTTGTTTCTACTCCCTCCCTGGATGAGACGTCTTTCACAAGCCGAATCAAATCGTCTGGCGGTTACAAGAATAAGAACAGAAAATCCTGGTAGTGAAGGGAATGTGAAATGGAGGAAGAGTGGTTGAGAGAAGGGAGTAATATATCGCTGGGGAGAGAATGGGGTCGGGAGGAAGGGTAGGCTATGAGAAGGACAGTAGGGGGGAGGCAGGGAGGAAAGGAACTTGAGAAGGCCATAAGAAAGGGGAGAAATAAATTGCTAACGAAGAAGTTTGGGCAAGGGGGGGTCCGGCAAAGGGATAACAAAGAGTGGTCTGATATCAAGGCAAAGGGTCGGGGAAGGGGAAGGGGAAGGAATGTGGGGGAAAAGGGATATTATGTAACAAGGGGGGATGAATAAGAGGAAGAGGGGTGCATTTATACCAGTGAATGAAAAGGACATGGGGCTTTGGATCTAGTGAATAAGTCTGGGCAGTGTGAGGGTAATCTAGTGAAAAAATAAATGTTTGGAGGGCTAGGACAGGAGAGAAAAATGAGACAGGGGAGAAGGGTCAGGAGGGAGGACAATGTGTTGCTAAGAAGAGGGATGTCTGCGTGAGTGATAGGAACAGCCAAGCGACAGAGAGAGAGAGTTGAGGTGAATGGCCAAGGTGGACTGGGTAAGGGATAATAGTTTGTACAGTCACGATGAGAAATTCGCCGACACTTCCCAGGCGGCCATAGCGATGTAAGGTGTTTCTTGAAAAATTTTATATCTGGGACAGGTAACAATATGAAGTACAGAAAAGAAATGTGTGCGAAGGAAGTATACTCTGTGTCGTTTGAGGAAGAATGGGAAATGCATGTAAAAATATTGTGAGTAGTAAATTGTCGACGAATTTTTACTCGTTGAAGATACATTCCGGAGAAAAGGTTAGTAAATGTGAAATAAGTCATTGAAAAAACAGGTTAAGGGTCCATAGATTTGAGTGATAGGGAGAGCAGATGAGAAAGGAAATGGGCGTAATTGAGGCTGCAGGTGGACCAGTCAGGTGATCATAATTTGTACGGTCGAGAAAGGATGGAAAAAGTAGAAACGGGAAACAGAAAGGGCATTTTAAGGGGGTCCAAAGGCTCGAGTGACAGGGACAGCAGAGAGGGGTGATAGACAAGGATAGGGGTGAGTTGAATAGCCAGAGTGGACAGAACATGGGATAGTATTTTTTTTTTTTTTTTTTTTTTTTTAGTCCAAGAGAGGGGTAGGTGGAAGAAAGGGTGATGTGGTATTGGAGAGGTGGAGCAAACACACCAGGAAGCAACGGGCGTGTTATGGGGAACAACAGTGTAAGTTTAGGAGATAACAGAAGTTAGAGAGAGAGAGAGAGAGAGAGAGAGAGAGAATGTGTGGGAGGGGGGGATGGACAAAGTGTAGGTGAAACAGGAGCCCCAAGAATGTGTGGGTGGTGGACGCTGCCAGCCCGCAATCAGGCAGTGGCAGGACTCACTCTAAAGCACAAGCTGGTTTTAGGCTATCGTCGATCAACTCTCTCTCTCTCTCTCTCGTTAAACTTTTCCCTTTTTTTTTTTTTTTTTTTTTTTTTTTCATATATTGTACCTACCGTCAGGGTACTTTCCTCACACCGGAAGCAGCACAAAATGAAATGAAAAAAAGCTCTTTTGTAATGAAGGTGTTCATAGACTTCCGAAGAATGATCAAGCAACAGTTAGTAATACTTAGGAATTAATCGACCCACTGATAGACTTGAGCTAACTTAATATTGATCAGCCTAAATAGTGACTTAGTGGGACTCATTTGTGTGGAATTAATTAGGTTCAGTGAAAAATGATAAGACCAAAAAAAAAGAAACAGGAATTAAATAGACATGTATGAAGAATGAATCAGATACGAATACACAGTTGCGCGATTTTAAGCTGTATGTCGTGGTAGCCTCATCCCCTTATATATTTATTTTTTTCTTGTTACTTCGAGACCGATTTATTTTGTTTAGGGAAAAGATGTAATGCAGGAATTGGAGTGTCCATTAACGGCTTTGATACGATCACGTCTTTTATTCTTACTATTTCAGGCGATGTTGTTTAGTTGGAAAAACCTCGTGCAGAAGAAATTAACACCTTCATTACGAGTTTTTTTTTTTTTTTCCAAAGATGAGGAAAATAGTCAAGATGTAGCAAGAATAATGAACATCCTAGTACTGAATAGTTAGTGGATGTTGTTTTTATTTCCTTCACTACGTTAGATCTCTGATTCAGAACAACGCCGTCTGGAGGTAGCGGAAAGGATATAAAAAAAAGACGTCATCCTACCAAAGGGATCAAGTTACATAGTTTAGGAGAGAACAGATTGGGTTAGGGTCAGAGTGGCTAGGAGAAGCTGATACCGTCACGAGGAGGAGGAGGAGGAGGAGGAGGAGGAGAGGTAGGAGGAGTACCAGGAAGAGGAGGAGTAGATAGCGTGGAGAGGGAAGGAAGAACAAAGGGCAAGTAACCGAATCCTGGAGAAAGCACACACAGCAGTCAATTCCGCCCTTATTTGTGATCTCTACTGTCAGATGGTGTTTGTTTACTCTGCTGTGATGTTGTGTTTGTTTACTTTGGTGTGGTGTTGTTTGTGTTTGTTATTGTTTTATATTTATCCGTTTCACAGCCACATTCTTTTTTATTATTTTTCATTTATATATTCCTTTATACGACTTTTGCCAGTTTAGTAATGTTCTTTGTAAACCATCCCTCCAACCCACATATTAACTGTGTTTTTTTATTCATCCCTTTGTTTGGTGTGTAAATGTTGCCAAAGCTAGCGATGGGTTGTGTACTGATCTACGGTAGTTTGTCGGAGGAAAAGTTGTTACTGAGTAGGGATAGAAGTATGCTAGACCATTTTACTTTTGATTTGGGATTGGAGTTCTTTGTAAGTCCGCTTCGTGTATACAGAATTTCCTTTTGTGCGCTTTGACTTAAATTGTAATATGATTTGTATTAAGGGAGAAGTGTGTCGTTTGAAGTAGGGGTCGTTACTCAGTAGGGATAATAACTTGCTTGTAGATTTTTTTTCCCTAGGCCACACCTCAGAATTCAGCGTCACGCAAGAGGTGTATAAAAACTTAATTAGGTGTGTGTGTGTGTGTGTGTGTGTGTGTGTGTGTGTGTGTGTGTGTGTGTGTGTGTGTGTGTCTGTGTGTGTTCTCATAAATTCCGTAAACTTTGATAGGCCTAGGGTTTGTTTTCTTGAAGGCAGGTCCGTTGTATTGTAGGCCTAGGTAGAGAGGCTAGTGACCCCTAACTAGGCTTGAGCAGCGAGCCTATTGTTTGTGGTCATCTCGCCGTGGCTGGAGTGGGAACAATGAGTGCGTGAGGGAGGCAGGGTGCTGGGTTGAGGGGATGGGGTGATCGTGTGGGTGATGGGTGAGAGTGATGGTGTTGTGGTTGAGGCGTGAATGATTGGGTGAAAAGGGTGAGATGATGATGAGAGGGGTGCAAGTGATGGTGGTGTGGGTGACGTTTGAGGGAATGGATGAGGAGAGGGGTGATGATGTGAAGGGATGAGGTGGTGGTGGTGTGGGTGAGGGGTGAATGATTGGGTGAGAAGGATGATGAGAGGGGTGCGAGTGATGGTGGTGTGGGTGACGTTTGAGTGAATGGATGTGGAGAAGGGTGATGATGTGAAGGGATGGGGTGGTGGTGGTGGTGTGGGTGAGGGATGAATGATTGGGTGAGAAAGAAGATTGGTGGTGCTGAGAACTGATGAGGGTGGTGGAGTCGAAGGGTTGGGTGATAGTGGTGTGATGGGTGAGGGAGAGTGAGATTGGGCAAAAGAGATGGACGATGAGTGATGGTGGTGAGAGGGGGCAAAAGGAGAGGGTGCTGGGTAATATTGGTGAGAGGGATAATGGTGAGGGGAGCGATGCTGGTTAGGGCTGCGTGTGGGAGGCGTGGTAGAGGAGGGATAGGAAGAGCTTGGGCGGTGAAGTGTTGAGGGATGAGGATGAGAGGACAGAAGAGGTGGGTGATTGGTGATAAATGATGCTGTTGAGAGGTGCGTGTGGAAGGCAGGGTAGTGAAGGCATGGAGAGGAGCAGCGGTGAAAGGGTTGGAGAATTGAGGTGAAAGGGTGCTGGTGGTGAGAGGTTGGAGTGGACGGGTTGGGTGTCTGTGGTGGAGAAGGTGATGGTGGTGAGAAGGGTGATAGTGATGAGAGATGTGGATGTGATGTGGTGGTAGTGATGTACAGTAGGCGGTTAGGATGGTGAATAGTGAGGGTTGACGGGTCGTGGTGAGTGGTAATAGTTACGGTACTTCTTAGGAGGAATGCATGGTGATTTTAATGATGGTGACAGTAGTGAGGCAAGCCAGTCGAGTGATTGCCTGGAAATTATTATAGTGATCGATCGAGTACTTAACCCCTTCGCTACGAGGACGTCTTTCTTAATTGTTCACACTACGGTACTACCAGACGATTTAATTCAGCTTTGGTTAGCATTTTTTTTTTCATAAGGATACATTACGAGCTTAGGATTTTTTTTAATTGTATATCCTGCTTTAGATCTTTCACGACCACGGAGCTCACCTAAGCGGGATAAAATCTTTTGATGGTAGGAACAATGAAATGCTGAAGTCGTCTTAGGATTAAGTGGTCTAATTCAGGGTGGCGAAGTAGAGTGTTTTCCTTTACTGGCTTCGTAAGTTGTAATAACGTGCAGGATAGAGATATTTGTGGTTATGGCTGAATAGCAGTGATGAAACTTAGGTCACGTAGGTTGCGATGCATGTGAATTCGGTGGTGAGACTGTGGTCGGTTGGGTGGCTGTGGTCCTGACCGTGGTGGTAGTGTTCGTTGGGTGGTAAATGTGGGTGCCGTGGTGAGCACATTAGTGATGGACTGTGATGGTGGTGATGATGGATGTGAATGATGAACATGATTATTGTAGGTATGTGGTGAATATGATAGATGAATTAGTGATGGATGGTTATGGATAGAAGTTGTGATTGTGAATATGACATGAAGTTATGATTGTGGTGTTGGGTATGGATGTGACTTATGGTGAATATGGCAGATGAATTATATATTGGTCATGGTGTGGATGCTGAATGTGTTGTTGAATATGATGATGAATTAGTGTTGGTGATGGTGCGATGGATGTGGGTGGTGAGTGTGGTTTTTGTAGTGGTGGAGGCAGGTGGCGGTGGTGGTGGTATAATGGAGAGCAGGTGTGAAGGCTTGGACGCTCGGCTGAACAAGGTGTGTGTGGGGGGTCATGTCAAGGTCAGAGAGAGAGAGAGAGAGAGAGAGAGAGAGAGAGAGAGAATTATTGGATTAGGTTACAGTAGAGCTTAGGCCAGTTTGAAACTAAAGTACAGAGGATCCATTTTTTAACGATTTTGAAGTGTACGGAATGCGGATGGGGGTAGGAAGAGATATCAGGAAGGACGGACTGAGATAACGTGAAGGACATTATCTTATTATTCTATTATTCAGGAAGGCGGCCTGGGAAAAGACTGAAGGACTGCGGTTCTTTTTTCCACGTTATTTATGGTGCAAGTTGTCTGGAAAGTTTGTCTACATAAATTAAGGACTGTGTGGCATTTTTTTTCTGTAAGTGATTCAGGAAGGCGACTAGGGAATTAGGAAGAGTGACTGAAAATTGTGTTCCCTCCTTTTTTCACTTTTTATTTATTTATTTATGAGGTCTAAGGTATACTGGAAGTCTAACTGGGATGAAGTGAAGAGCTGAAGGAGAAGCAGAGGCGCAGACAAACTTCCCATTAATTTCTCTATCATATAATATTAAAAGTTTTGTATTTGTAGGAAGAACAAGAGATATGAAAGATTCTGCCCTCTCCTGCCCTTACCCTTCTTGCAGACAGAAATCATAGCACAGGAAGTTCATAGTATTATATATCTTTATAGGAAAAATAAGAGAGACTGGGAAGAATCCTTATGCTCCTCTTGTTCTCCTTGCGCAAACAAAGGAAATTTCTGGTATCAATTGTGTGCTTGCGAATCGTGTGTGTGTGTTTGTGTGTGTGTTTTTTTTTTTCCATCACATCATTTAAACCCATCAGTACGATGAAGGGCCATTATTTTTATCCAGACCATTTAAGCAGCATGATATTTATCTTCTCCGGTTAGGTGGCGTCTTTCATTTTATTTTTGCAGTTTCCTGGCGATTTTATTCAGCTAAGGAGAGACTTTTCGAACTGGTGGAGTTAGATATAACCTTGATTTACCCCTTCACTAGTAGGAGGGGTTTCTCTTAAGCTGCAGATTTTGGTTTGACACTGGCAAGAAAGGGGACAAGAAGTGAAAATGTCATCGTATGGAAGGAAATAAGCTCTATCAGAATATCAGTAAAAAATATTCTCGTGAAGCAAAAGTTCATGATCCGACGGTAGCAAGAATTTAAAATGTGTATTGCTGTAAAGAGTAAACATGCTGTGTGGACTAGCGGTAAGCAGGTATGTGGGTATGTTTTATTATTATTATTATCATTATTATTATTATTATTACTATTATTATTATTATGTTTTCTAAGGAATATCGGTAATTGGTTACAGAATTCTTAAAACCTGGGAAATGCTGGTTGACAACAGCTGGGAAATGCATGAGATGTTAGGCATAGGTTGGTTATTGTGTGTGTGTGTGTGTGTGTGTGTGTGTGTGTGTGTGTGTGTGTGTTTAATCTTATGAGTGGAGTGTGTGCTGTGAGTACGAGTATACGCGTGTTGTGTAGATGTTATGTAGACGGTTTGATGAAAATGGGTGTAGTTTGGCGCTAGTGCTTATGGTTTTTGGTCGGTTGCTTGTGATTTTGGTGTGTGGAGTGCGTGGAATGAGAGCCAACGCACTCACCCGGGCAAAGCTACAAGGCCATGATAATTGGTGAGTGGGGTGTGGCCGAGAGATGTGTTAATGTGGTACTGGTGCGTGGAGAGTGGGGCAAGGCAAAGCACTAACTCCAATAAGGCCATGTTAATAGTGAGTTTGGGTTGGTTTGGGGTGGATTTAGTGTGATTCAGGCTTGTGGAGTGAGTGAATGCGTGGATCTGATGTGGAGTGAGCATGCGAAGTTGGAGTGATTCTGATGCATGGAGTGAGAGAGTAAGTGCGTGGATCTGGTACGTGGAGTGAGTGCGTGCGTGGAGTGTGGTGGATGCAAGGCAAAGCAAAGGGGTGGCTGGAGTAAGGCCATGTTATTAGTGAGTGTGGTGTGGCCTGGACTAGAGACTTCCCACAGTCGGGCGGGACCTCCCCACTTGGGTAAACAGCACACCACGCATCACTTATTACTAGAAAATACATAATGATGGTTTTGATGATGACGACGACGACGACGATGATGATGATGGATAATAATAATAATAATAATAATAATAATAATAATAATAATAATAGTTATACAGCATGTAATATAATATAAAGTACAAAATAGATATTATAGTTATGGTTGAGCTCCACTTAGGCCTTGGCGTGATTATGGTTAACATCTAGTACTACGGCATAGACTTAATATAAACTCAGGCTGTTATGCCGTGAGTACGATAAGCTTCTTTCTGCTGTTTCCACAGTTTTTCTATTGTATGTCATAGTCTCACACTTTGCAGTTGTAGTTTATGATGGGCATTTGATCAAGTGTAAAGTACCGTAATTAATGTTCTCATATTACTGCAATCATATCTAACCTCCTTCCCCTGTCTGTGAACATGCATCCCCGGCTGCCTTAATGAATGTGTGGTGCCGTGTGGTATGTCATTTGTACAGCAGCCATTACGGAGATTTACGGACGTTTGTTAAGCTTTACGACACTGGTTTGAAGGTGGCTCACGCAATGCTGTGTGGGCTGGTGGCAGTGGTGGCCGCGTGGGGAGGTTGGCTATTCCCTTGCCGAGGTCAGGTTACGCAGCGCCGCACTTACTGCCTGACCTAGAGTGGAATATTACTGGAGTTATGTGTTGCTTGGCCTAGAGAGGAGGAGAGGGAGGTGTAGGGGAGTCCTAGAGAGGAGGAGAGGGAGGTGTAGGGGAGTCCTAGAGAGGAGGAGAGGGAGGTGTAGGGGAGTCCTAGAGAGGAGCGGAGGGGAAGTCCTAGTGAGGAGAGGAGGGGAAGCATGAGGGAAGTCGTAGAGAGGAGGGGAGGGGAAGGGTGGGGGAAGTCCTAGAGAGGAGGGGAGGGAAAGGGTGGGGGAAGTCCTAGAGAGGAGGGGAGGGAAAGGATGGGGGAAGTCCTAGAGAGATGGGAAGGGGAAGAGTGAAGAAATCCTATGGAGGAGAGGGTAAGGATGGGGGAAGTCTTAGAGAGGAGGGGAGGGGAAAGGTAGGGGAAGTCCTAGAGAGGAGGGGAGGGGAAGAGTGGGAGAAGTCCTGGAGAGGAGGGGAGGGAAAGGATGGAGGAAATGTTGGTTGGCTAGGTGAGATAGGCCACTAGTGATTGCATGGGTGTGGTTTAAAATCTCAGTTGCAGGAAGTAGTTTAAGGACTTTAACTTTTTACCCGGAAGCACTTTGACTGAGAGAGGTTATTTTCAACTGAGTAAAACCATCAAGCGTTAAACCAAAATAACAGTCGTAAACGCCTCAGTCACTCTGAGGGTTAGCCGAGATTTCCCTTGGATGAATAATATTTCTCAGTGATAATAATCCTGAATATGCCTTCTACAATATTAGGCCAGAGTCATGCTTTAGAACTCCCCTCCACCTCCCCAACACTATCACTCAGCCCATGGAATATAAATCAAAGTTTGGAGTCTGCACCTTGGTCAGAATATACGCTTGTGGTGGCGTATGAAGTTGTGTGGGCCATTATTTTGTACGAAGATGGAGTCCTGGACATAGTGAACTGATTACCTAGTCCATATCCAAAGTCTGATTTTAAATGCCGGCAATATTTGGCTGACATTGTGTGGAAATATTACCTGGCTCATGGCAAGTCAGAGAGAGAGAGAGAGAGAGAGTGAGTGAGTGAGTGAGTGAGTTTCCTGCAAGGCATCTCGAGCTTCGCAATTCTCGATCGTAAATTAAAAGTGTGATGTTGCATTTTTGTATTTTCTTTAATGGTATGTATCGACATCGTACTCTGGCATGACTCTCATTTTGCAACCAACATTTAACGCTGGAAACTGCGAGGCCGCATTTTTTTGTGTTGCGTAATTTTTTCTCTTTCGGTTTTAGTGTTTAGATTCGTCGTGAAGTTAGAGTTGAAAGTATTTGTGTGTGTGTGTGTGTGTGTGTGTGTGTGTGTGTGTGTGTGTTTTGTTCACTTGTTTGTTAATGAGTTTGTTAACTTGTTCAGCTGAAGATATTTATTTTATTCTTGCTGTGTCATATCTGTGGTGTGGGACGAGAGAGAGATAGAGAGAGAGAGAGAGAGAGAGAGAGACCGACTGCGTGCGTGCGTGCGTGTGTGTGTGTGTGTGTGTGTGTGTGTGTGTGTGTGTGTGTGTGTGTGTGTGTGTGTGTGTGTGTGTGTGTGTGTGTGTGTGTGTGTGTGTGTGTGTGTGTGTGTGTGTGTGTGTGTGTGACAGCTTCTTATTATAATATCACAATATCACAGAATATTTAAAATTAAATTATTGTGGTCCCGACAATCTTTTTTCTCGGTTTTAAAGCATCAGGTAAGGGCCTCATTAACCTGTACCTCAAAACGATGACGTAATTCCCAGTTCAACACGCTCACCTCTAAACCGGGACCTCACAACCTTCAGTCCTTTACATCCAATGACGTATTTTATATTTCATTCTTCCTCCCAGCAGACGATTTTACTTACGAAAGATTTTTAGTTGCAATACCTCTTTTACTCTATCTTGGCCAAGACTTTCATCCTTTTGCACGTTATTTCACATGGCGCAGTGTCGAAAGTGGACAGTACTACGGCGCTGCATCCTTTCCAGAGCACTTCCTCGTGACGAGCATCGTATTTTGGTGTTTATCTCTTGCTACATCACACCATTGAAGATGGGAATGTGGCAGTTTTAGACCAAGTTAAAGTATAAGGAGTATGGTAGAGGGATAAGCGAAGGTTGCACGTAATTTCCCCTGGTTCGAAAAGTCTGACCTAAGCAGAATCATATCGTCTGGTGTCAGCAAGAATGAAATATACAAAAAGCGTTATCGGAGTGAAGAGATTAATTTCACGTACCATTTGACATATTTATAGACAGCAGCCCACCAGCATGTTAGCTCGACCATACTTACCGGTGTGAGGTGAGTGAATATCGAATTGGCCTGAATATCCTCATTTCACCTTGATGCAGATTTTTGCCCCTTTCTGGTTTATTTCTCCTCGCCCAGTGGTAGAAAGACAATACTGCGTCCTTTCCATAGGTCTTCTTCGTGACTGGCATCATGTTCTAGTGTGAGTTTATTCTTACAACTAAGTATTCATGTTGGAGAGATGGCAGTTTTAGGCGAAGATAGATTTAAATGGAATATAGTAGCTGATAATACCATGATTACATAAGACATGGCACATACCGATGGTGCCTTGATTCGTATGTTTTCCTCTGAAAATACTATCGCTACTAGTCCAAAATAACCGCTAGAAACGAAAAATGAATTTCAAGAGCTAGCTCTGGAGATGCTGAACTGGCAAATCTCCTTGCAGGAAGGGGACCACCATCGTACTTGTAAGGTATATTTTTTTTTCATTCCCGTTATTAAGACCGTGTACTATTGGCAAAGGCCAAATATACTACAAACGGTACCGTACATGCACCACAGGTCGGCAACCCCTTCTGTAAAACCTGCCTCTTTGTCTATTACATTGTTTTTGTTACAACCAGACTATTTTGTTCTGCCTTTTTGAAGAGCCTGCTGTTTTGAAGGAGTTAAAAATAATCTCTTTTCATGCATTCAGTAGTGCAGTGCCTTTTTTCATTCTTGTGTAGGACGTAGGGTAAGACGTGTAGTAGAGAAGGGGATAAAGTGTAAGGTAAGAGGGTCATTATACAGAGTTTCTCCAGCGATGACGTAACACACAGTCCAACACACTGACCTTAACTGTAAAACCCTCTCTGTTACCGCCTTCACTACCAGAGTTTTCCCTAAGCAGAAGAAAATATTTTGAATGTAACAGGAATTGCTTTAGAAACACGTAAAAAATAATGGAGTGGCAGTAATAGAATAGGAATATCATCGAAGGGTTTGATGGAAACCGTCTTTAACCTCTTCACTACAAGAGGTCTGCCCGTAACAACATAATCGTCTGGTGGCAGGAAGAAGAAAACAGAAACGTTGTGAAGGTGTAAGGTAAAGGGTACCATTAAGCAGAATATGATGACGCTGACGTAACAATTACAACACATTCACCTTGCATTTAAAAAAGAATATAACAAATTCATCGTCCGACTGAAGTGGTTAAGCAGGACCTGGTAGGGGTGGCGTAACGCAGCGTCCAACAAGCTGACCTTTCCCGCAAACCCTGCCTCTTAACTTGATGAACGCTGGTGGGTCCTATGGTTGCTAGCCGGGGTCCAGTCCTAGCGTCTAGCGTCGAGGAATGCGGAGAGGTAGTTTCAGGAATTTCCCCAGCTTAAATGATGAGATAATGACAGTATGGTTACTCAGATTATGAGTCTTTTGTGTTTTCCTTTATCTTAGGGTATTTCTGACATTCCATTACTGGCGGGAAAGGGACTATGATGGTGTCCGCAGCTTTCATTATTTGCATTTGGCAAGTGATAGATGCGAATGAAGCAAAGTTGGACGGCAAGAGATTATATATATATATAATCTGTCTATCTATCTATCTATATCTATATATAGCTGTCTATCTATCTGTCTGTTTATCTATCTATGTCTGTCTATCTATCTATAGCTGTCTATCTATCTGTCTATCTATGTAACTATCTGTCTGTCTATCTATCTATCTATTTTGGAGAAAGGAAGGTAAATTAATTTTATGTGGCTCCTCTTCCAGGTTTCTTTATTTCTGACTGGGAAGCAGCACGGTATGTGATATGAACAGTTTGAGGAAATACAGATTGAGTCTCGTGATCTTCTGTATTTAGTTTCGTGTATTTGAGATTCTAGTTAAATGTTGGACGGGAACACGAGAAAAGTTTTGTGTGTGTTTATCCATATTCCGTTCTCTTGTATGATTTTAGTAAAAATATTATGAGAAGAGGATACATAACTACTTGTGGCAAGAGTTTAAAGAGTGATTGTAGCTCAACAGTACATCTAGTTGAGGATATCGACAGTGTAGAAGGCGAAAATAGTTATGGGGAAGCAATATCATTAGACCGCATACCTTAATTATTTGTTACTTTGGTACCGTAATGCATACCATGATCAGATGGTGTATGAGAAAATGAGAATAAGTATATTTTTATATTTCCATTTCATTTTTATTTATTCCGAAGCTTTGATTAAATATGAGATGACAGCTTTCGACTATGTGAACACAGTTGAAGGTGTGAGTGAAGGGATTTACATGCTGTGGATTGGCAGTGTGGGAGAAAACGAGATTAGTTATGTGTTGTTATCTCCAGTACATGGTGTCGTTGTGTGCGTCATTGGTAAAATTATGAGGAGAAGATGACAAGCAATTTTTTGTCTGAATCAACCAGGCAACCTTATGAGTTCACGCTGCTTACTGGGGGGGAGGGGGGGTGCATTTTTAGGCCCAGTGCCAGTGCTCTAGGGGTTCAGTTCAGAGTACACTGTATGGTATGTCAGTGCTACGCCCCTTTTGGTGTGTAGGTTGATGATGGTCCTTCTTGGAGGATTGGTCGATATTTAGCCCTTATAAGAGTATAGGTCGATGGTAGGTCGTTCTTGGAATATAGGTTAATGCTAAGTCCTTTTCAGAGTTTAGGTCGATGTTTAACCTTTCTTGGTATACTCGTATAGGTCGATGCTTGAAGCTTCTTGGAGTATAGGTCAATGCCTGACTCTTCTTGGTGTAGGCTACATGTCGAGGGTAGGTCCTTTTTGGAATGTATAGATCGATACAAGATCCTTCTTGGAGTTAAGGTCGATGCTAGGTCCTTCTCAGAGTATAGGTCGATGCTATAGGTCCTGCTTGGAGTATATAGGTCGATGCTATAGGTTCTGCTTGGAGTATATAGGTCGATGCTATAGGTCCTGCTTGGAGTATATAGGTCGATGCTATAGGTCCTGCTTGGAGTATATAGGTCGATGCTATAGGTCCTGCTTGGAGTATATAGGTCGATGCTATAGGTTCTACTTGGAGTATATAGGATGATGTTAGGTCCTTCTTGGAGTATATAGGACGATGTTAGGTCCTGCTTGGAGTATATAGGTCGATGCGGTCCTGCTTGGAGTATATAGGACGATGTTAAGTTGTGCTTGGAGTATATAAGTCGATGCTAGGTTATTCTCGTAGTACAAGTCGCCACTGGATCCCACCTTAAGAGTAGGCTGTCATTGGGCCCTGTGAATGCGTTGTAGGTCGCTGTTGGATCCCACTCTTTCAGTGAGTTGCTGCTGGGTCCTCCTTGGAATATAGCTTGGTATTGGATAAGAGAATGGACCGCTGCAGTGTACTTTCGAAGTGTTTCCTTCATGGGATTAGAGACATTAGAGTAACTACAGGATCCCGCTATGAGTATTAAAAGCACCCCACTCTTACGTATATACTCTTGAATCTAATACAGTATACAGTACAGTAGTTCTCTGGTATCCTTACGTCTAAAGATCTAGGTCATTGTTGGATTCAAGTCCTTTGTTTACAGTGGGTCAGTATTGGCTTAATTGTTATACCACGTGGCGGAAGGAAGGGCGGACGGCGACGGAATATGTTAGCGTCTTTGTTCTGCACACCACCGTGCCAACCCCTCAAGTGACAGCCGAATGAAAGTTGTAAACAGTTTTCATAATGGTGATGACAGTTTGCGTACAAAAGAAAGCTGTGGGACTCTGTCAGCAATCATGCATTATGATTAAACAGTGATAGATAACTAGACAGGCTGGCATTGTTAGACTTAAACCCCATTACTATGAGAGATCCCCCACGAGAAGAATAAAAGTCAGACGTAAGCAGGAATAAAACAAGAGACGCCATTAACCTGATGGACTGTCCGGAGACTGCATCTTCACGACTAGAGCTCTCACCAAAGCAGAGTAAAGTCGTTTGGCCGTAGGAGGAACATAATATTGAAAGACATCATCATACTCTTCAGTCTTTCATTCATTATGAGGGAGAGATTTGGTAAATAAGTAATTATGTTTGAAGGAGGGACTCAGTATACATATCCTAACGCTGAACGTCTTTTATATCTTACTCTTCGTATTTCGAGACGGTTTTGTTTAGGTGATCTTTTTCTAAGTGAGGAGGCTTGAAGTAGTCTTCATTAACTCCTTCAGTATGATAGTTCTGTTCAAAGTTAAATGCAGTCGTCTGGAAGAAACGAGGCTAAGCAGAACTAATGTGTCATTGCACTGAACTTTGCATATGTCTCATTATGTTGAAAGGAGAGACTTGGTAAATATCTATGTTTGATTTGCACACACGAGCTGAAGCCGTGTGCAAGGTCGTCATGGCGCCAAGGCCTGAGAGTGTATGAGAGTAATTAGACTTGAAGGGCGTGGGTGATCTACGTGGGATATTACTGTGAGGCGGCTGTGACGAGGGGCGGGGTGGCTGCGAGTGTGAGTGACATGGGATGGGGTGAGTGGTACTGGGTGTGGAGGAGTGTAGAGTAACAGTAGGTGGTGTGGCTGGAATTTTGAGTGAGTTTACTGACCAGAGAGTGCATGACAGTAATTCGACGTGAAGGACATGGGTCATCTCTGGGATGTTACTAGGAGGTGACTGTGACCAGGGGTGGAGTACCTGCGTTTGTGAGTAATAGTGAGTGGCGGGGGTGTGTAGTTTGGTAGTGTGAGTGATAGTGAGTGAGGTAGTTGGGTTTCTGAAGACTGGATAATGGATATGAAGGAGGTGAAATGACGGTGAAGTGAGTAAGTGGGTTGGTTGGGTGTGTGAGTGACAGTACGTGAAGTGAATGATATAGTTTGTGTGAAGGAAGGTGGAGTTACAGTGAGTAAGTGAGATGGGTAGGTTTGTTGAGGTTCTGAGTGGAGAGCTGGGTCGCTGGCTAAGTTTTTGAGTGGATATGAAGTGAGCTTATTGATCGAAATTCTTGGTGATAGTAATATGAATGAGTGGAGTTTGGAGGATTCCGAGTGACAATGAATGGGATGATTGCAGTTTTTCAGAGTGAGTGGGTGAGTTGGCGTGGGAGAGTATGAGATGAAGGGCGTGGGTGAGTGGGGAGGTGCGTGAGATAACAGTGCGTGGTAGCTGTGACGAGGTTTGGGGTGGGTGGGTTTATGATTGACAGTGAGTGGGGTGAGTAGTAGGTACTGTTTGTGAACCAGTATGGAGTATTAGTGAGTGAGAGAAGTGGAGTGACTGGGATTCTGAGTGACATGAGTACGGTGATTGGGATTCTGAGTGATGCAGAGTGGGATGATTTGGATTCTGAGTGGTGGTGAATGGGATGGTTTGGATTCTGAGTGACATTTCGTAGAGTGAATGATAGTAGGTGCAAAAGTGAGTGAAATATCTGTGTGAGGTGAGTGATATTAAATGTGAAGTAAAGTGAAATAACTTTGAATGGAATAAGCGAGTTGTTTGGAACTGTGAATGACTGATGTGTATGGGTTGGCTGGGTGATAGTGAGCGGATTTGTGTGTTTGTCGTTGTAGTTGTGGTCCTAAGCCCATCTGAACGTGAACACTGAGGCCTAAAGTCTGAGTTGCCCTTCACCTGCAGTCCATCATCCAGTTATTTTGAGGGGATATGGAGGGAGTTGAGGGATGTTTGTATAACTGGGCAGCGGAGCCACCCAGGTGTATCAGTGCGGAGCCACCCAGGTATATCAGTGCCACCAGGGAAAGGCGTCCGTCTGTGGTACCTTGAAAAAAAAAACTGAATGTAGATCGGCTCCCCCCACCGCCATCCCCCACCCTTCTGTCGGCAGTGTGGTAGTGGGAGTGACTGTGAGTTTCTTGAGCCATAGGGGGTGAAATATTGAATAGGATGAGTTATACGGATGAATTAATGATCCGAAAGTGATGAGGGTGAGTGTGAAGGTCAGTAGTGAGGATGACTGAGTGGGAAGTGTGACAGTGAGCGGAAAGAGTTTATAAGGTGAGTGGCAGGAAGAGGGACAGTGAGTAAGTTAAGTGTGAATGCGAGGAGTAGGCATAATGAGAGTGAGTGGTAAGAGTGCCAATAAGTGGTGTAACTGATAGTGGATGTGACAGTATGAGACCTTAGGGAGCAGCCACCCCACCTGACAATGGCGTGATCCTCCCATTGTTACATGTATTACTCCACTGTAAAAAAAGAAAGTGCAGTAATTGTTCCATGTGCAGTTTGTTACGGAAACACCTAATGAAACGCTTTTTAACTTGTACCGTATTTGATTCATGCGGATGTGTAATTTACTTCTGAGTGTTTTGACTGCTAGGTATTTCTCTGGTAATCAGATTGTGTGATGGTAGCCTGAATAAAATGCCCAGGTGTGTTCTGTTACCTGTCAGGATGTGTGTCGGCTGAATAGAATCGTCTGGTGTTAGCCAGGTTGAATTCAGAGTTGTCATGTAATAATAACAATTAGGTAAACGGTTCGCTCCACTTTCTTATACCATGCGTTTTACGGATCAGATAAAATTGTTTTATATCCATTACACGTAACACCTCAGTGGGAGAGAGAGAGAGAGAGAGAGAGAGAGAGAGAGAGAGAGAGAGAGAGAGATTGAGATTGTTAACAGATAGAGAGAGAGAGGCTCACAGACAAAGAAACATGAATATTCGCTAATCTCTACCCCAGACATGCTCTCAATTAGGGTCGGGTAGAGGCGGGAGGGTGGGACAGAGAAAGCCGCCACCACCACCACACCATTCCCCGCCCAGCGACATATATACGCTGGGGGGGACCTTATATTTACCTCCCCCTCCCCCACTCCCATCCCCTGCCACTACGCACACAAAGATGGGTAGGGGGCGGCGGGGGCACTTAGGCTGAGAAGGGGGCCAGGTAGCACAGGGGTCAGAGGGGTTGCGGCGGTGGGGAGGGGGAAGGTGGGGGGGGGGTTAGTGGTGGCTTGGTGTAAGAGTGATAGATGCTGCGTGGGTGGACGGGGTCAGTGGCGGTGTATATGGTTCTAGAGGGAGTGGAAGTGATGGAAGTTGAGTGGGTGGAAGAGGGTAAAGGTGGTGTATGTGGTTGTAGAGGGAGTGGAAGGGATGGAAGTTGCGTGGGTGGGTGGGGGGTTTGTGACGGTTTATGTGGTTGATAAGAGTGAAAAAGGTAGTCGAGGTGGCATAAGTTTAGAGTTCTGTATGGTTGTGGGGGAAGTGTACAAAGGAAGGCAAACAGTATTAGACCTATTTATTCTTTTGAGGTCGTTTGTTGCAGGATAGGCTAAAACTAGTGTTGCTTTCCTGCTGTATATGGAAAAGACAAGGATAACGAAGCAAGAAGGTGATTGCGAGGGGATCGTGTGTGGGAACGTACACGTATATGGTTGTGGAGGGAGTGGAAGAGTGAAAGAGGCTGTGGGGTGGGGTTAATGGGGTGTATTTGGTTGTGGAGGGAATGGAGGCGTGAAAGAGGTGCAAGTGAATGTAACTGACTCAAATTAGTCAATGAATGAACTGGGTGGCTGAACGAATGAATGAAGAAGAACCAGAGGGCGGAACAGCAAAGGTCAGAGGTGTGGATCAGTGTAACTTAATTCATAATGGTAAGAACATCAGCTGAGTGATAGATTTGTTGAAGACGGTGTACAGACGGCGTAACAACAAGGGTTTACAGGGAGGAAAGCACATTAGTCAGTGTGAGGTTCTGTGTAGTCCGAAATATTAGGGAAGTAATGGCCTTGAGCTGTTTACTGTGTTTTTATTACCGTCCAGTTTTTTTGTTTCTGGGTGCGGTTGAGTTCATTGAAAGTGTTGGTAATGGATATGTTAATGGTAATCTGAGTAGGAGCGGATGATTGACGTTGATGGCTAAGGCTGCCAGCACACGAAAGAGACAAGTCAGGTGAAGCCATAATTCTGTCATTCACCATTTTAGCACCCGTTGTAATATTCATCAAACCGAAATGACGAGAGCAGCATTGTGAGGCGTGTATCAGGTAATTTGTGTTTCGTTTGAGTTCGACGTATCTCGAACTCAGACAACGTTTCCGAAAGATACTAACAGATGCTCATAAAAGTTCGTACTAAAATGTGTGAGTTCGAGAAAGTTTTATTTTCAATTAAATTTATTTCACGTGAAGTATGTATAATATAGTGATGGTGTCGTTCTGGCTTGAATAATGTTATACTCAGTATGCACTTCACACAAACTGTTCCCATCGGCTGAGTCGAATCGAGTTGAATCACTCCCAGTCTGTTCGGAGAAAGAGCGACCGAACCCATTCTCTCATTCATAGTCATCTATTGCGCTGGGAGCATCATCATACAACTTACAAAGTGTTAGTAACTTTAGCTCGTGAGTTTCTTGAATTTCTGTGGTCGTATGGTCCCAGTGCTACACTCTTTTAATATCGGCGGTAATTCCATGCAACATTTTATACAATAATGTTTGAGTTTACGACACGGGCTTTAACTCGCTGTTGATCACCACAGTTCTTCAGTAGGACTTTAGTTACTAATGTATTTATTTTAAGCCATTAATACTTTAGCAGGTAAGGGTTAGGTAGTATGGAATAGCGGTACGACTTATGGAAATAATAATTGGATGACTTGTAAGATGTAAGCTGATTTCTCTTATGATTTGTGTATATATTGAGGTCATAATAATTCATGTGAAATAAAACAAATTCCGTGTAGTATAATGTTTTCTTTGTTTCAGGTAATTATGCTGTACCTGGTCAACATAGGGTATGTAAGTACGAACCTTACCCAATCTAGTCTGTTGTCTCATTCAGTGGTTGGTTGGCCATTTGACAATTTTTTCACATTCCTTGAAAATTTATTATTTATATTCCATTAATTTACAAGATTCAGTTTAAGTTTATTGTAAGAGTACCTAGTCCTTCTTATATTTTTACTAGTCATTGTTGAATTCTTGTGTAGGCGTTAATTTCCTCGCTGTACAGGAGGCAATCGTCTTAATGAAAAAGTTGAAAGTAGGAAAGAATCATATTCAGGAAATGTCGAATCGGTGAGTGGGTAAAAAGAGTTGAAACAAAGCCAAAGAGTGGAGTCGCCTAGGAAACAGGACTAAGAGAATAGATGAATTAATAAGAGGCTAAAAAGGATGCAAGAAAACAGTACGAGTATATATCAAAGAAGGATGCGAAAAAGAAAAACTGAGAGAATACAGCTTATGGATAAAGAAGGTAAAAAGAAAGGGAAAGACAAGATGAGAAAGAAAAGTAGAATAGACGACGTATGAAATATTAAATAAGGAAAGGAAAGAATAAGGAAAGGAAAGAATAAGAATAAGAATAAGAATGAGCTAAAAGGAGGGATGACATAGACGAAGGTCCTGGGGTCAGTTTAACAGATGGCAGAGGGAAGTGATGGTGAGACAAGAGTGGAAGAAATGGGTGTGGTGAGATGGAGGTGAGGTGAGGACTAAAGGAGATGGTGGGGAGGGAAAGGCAAAAGGAAGTGGAGAGCATATGAGGGGATGGGGGGATTGAGGAAGCAGGGGAGAGTAGGGTGTGGTGAAATGGAGGTAAGAGGAGGGGGAAGGGTAGGAAGGGAGAAGGGTAATAAAATGGGAAAGAAGTGTTAATAGAGTGCAGGGAGGAGGACAAGACAGGAGAGAAAAAAGGATGATATATAGGAAAAGGAAAAGGAGAGGTTGTGGTGATGATGATGGGAAGAAGAGGAGGGGAACTGGAAGGAGGAAGAGACGTGATAGTAGGGGAAGGGTGTGGTGAGATGGAGGGTAGAGGATTAGGTGGGAGGTAGGGAGGAAGAGAGGCAGTAGTCGAGATCAAGGAGGTCATCAGGAGGAGTGTAGGTGACATCATAAATCCAGACGGCAACCTAACACTCTTGAAGCCTAACCCACTTATCGAATTAACCCCTTCGCACCGAGCACCTCCTGTTAGATTTTTATTCTTGCAGTATGAAGTATATAAATGTTTGTCTTAGCGATATTGAGACTTATCCACTCCACCGGCAAAGCATTGGAAAACATTAGAAGGCAGCTTCATTCACAAGTCTCGTAAGTTGTCGTATGTATTGGTCAGTACAAGGTAACCATCCAGTAACAAGCCTCATTGATTTGTGGTTTACCCTAGTCACATCATATTTCATAGCCTGTTATAATTCAGTCAGCGAATCCTCCTCACCTTCATTCCAGTTTGTTCTGTCCCATATACGCCTCACACCCTCCAGGATAATCAGATTTCTGTGAATCAGAAGCGCTTTCTCACTGTCCTTCAGTCACCTTCCAACAATTGACAATTTTACCATGGGATACAGAAGGCTCGGACCCTGACTGCGGCAAAGCAGAATAAAAAAGGGGGCGTAAAGATTAAGGCCAAGGGGGTAAAAAGTGGCCTTAAAACCGGCCACTTATTTTCCATACCCATTGGTCAGTAGGGAACGCACTTGAAACCGCGCCCTTGGAGGGGGCTCAGAAGAAATGAACAGTGTGAAGGTCGTGGAGGATAATGCTGAGTTGATTGTATGTGTCTGTGTGTGTGATCAGATTGTGCTCTATATAAGTCTTTACCTTTCTTTATCTGATTATTTGTTGTATATATTTCGCCTTTGCATGTATCTGTCGATTTTTTTCCTATCTATTTCCTTATCAGATTGTGTGTATCACTTCCCCCCCCTCCGTTTTTTTAGATGTATGTTTTCAGGCTACGTATTTCTTTCCATATATGGTTATTCATATGTAATTATCTGCGTGTTTGTATTTATCTTCGTTAATCAGTCATCTGTTCATAGGTATCTTGTTGTATCTGTGTATGTGTGCCTATCTGCTGTATGTCTGTCTGTCAGTATCTTTTTATATCTATCTCTGTCTCTTCCTGTCAGTATCTCCATTTATCGGTCTATCTGTCTATATCTCTGTCCTGTCTGTCTGTCTATCTATCCATCTGTCTAAGTGTCTATATATCTGTCTAAGTATCTGTATCTATCAATCTGTCTCAACACGATCAGTTCATGCCACAAGTCTCACATTCTTTTCACCCCTTCATAGACTCATTAAAAGAATTAATGGCATGAAATAAAACAAAGACACTCCTTAATTATATACGGTATTTCTTCTGCTCCTCCTCTTTATTTTCGTGACGCTGCTCGTTTTCATTAATTTGTATCTTCACACTGTTTTGTATGCATGTTTTGTTAAGATCAAGGTTGGACCACGGTGTTAATGCGCTGTGTTTTGTGTTGGGTTTGCTGGACGTTGTGTGTGTGTGTGTGTGTGTGTGTGTGTGTGTGTGTGTGTGTTTAGATCTAAGGATAAAAACTTGCATGTGTGTTTTTATATTTCTCGAAGGTGTGTGTGTGTGTGTGTGTGTGTGTGTGTGTGTGTGTGATGAGTTTAGATATGAAAATAAAAACTTGCCTGTCTGTGTGTGTATGTATGTTTGCGTGCGTGTGTGTATATTGTTGTGTATTATTGTGTATTTTGTCGTTTTTGTGTTATTTTTTTGTGACTGTGAGGAGGGACGTGTGATGGGTAAAATGTCAGGTGGACCAGGGCTGGTCGGATACTGCCTTACGTATTGCCCTTGACATTTATTTATTCTCCCCAGACGCCTACTCTCAGCCGCCTCCGCACCCTCCCCTACCTTGTTGAACCCTACACTCTAACTCACTCACTTGTTACCTTTTACCTTTATATATATGCACCCTTCATCCTCTCTTCTACCCGCTGTCATCCTCACCATCACCCTTACTCATACCCTCACCCTCACACTCACACTCACCCTCACCCTCACACTCACCCTCACCCTCACACTCACCCGCCTTCACCCTCACCCTCTCTAATCATATTCATTGATCCATGCACCCTAATTATACCTTCATCCTATACATTAATCGATAAACCTCCTACTCCTTTCAGCCTACCGTACACCCTGAGTTAAACACCCTCATCCATCTGCACCCTCTTCCCGGATCTAGGTATTCACCCTTCAAAATACTACACACTGATATACACTCTCACAGCAGCCCTCATCCTTTAGGCTACGTTGATCCCTACACACTAGCCTACCCACGCCTTACAGTGCACTCTGACTTACACACCTTTTTCCTTCTCTTGCATCTAGGCACTTTCACCCATCCATACTATACCCCACACCCTGACTTTTATAGGCCTTCACTCTCACCCCCATTCGTCCTTCCCTTATTAATTACACCTTACACCATAACCCACGTACATCTTATCTTGCACACTAGCGAACACACCCTCATTTACCTATACCTTACTCATGGATCTCACTCGTATCTTACACCCTAACTCGTCATCATTACCCCCTCTCTTTCATCCTTACACACCCTAACCCAAACCCCTTACTTTATGCATTGATTCACATGCTCTAATACGTCAGCACTTACCTTACATTCTGACTTATATACCTACATGCACCTTTACCTTATACTTCAATGCCAGCACCTTATCTCACTCACAACTAACCTCACAACCTGACTTAAACATTCCCTTACCATCCCTCATCCTTCGCCACATCCAGCTTCACCTTATACGTTTATCTAAACACCCTGACTAGCCCACCTACTATTCCTTACATCATGACTTTGGCACCGGTATTTGCCCTCATCCTCATTGTATATTTTGACACACACACACACACACACACACACACACACACACACACACACACACACACACACACACACACACACACACACACACACACACACACACACACACACACACACACACACACACACACACACACACACACACACACACACACACACACACACACACACACACACACACACACACACACACACACACACACACACACACACACACACACACACACACACACACACACACACACACACACACACACACACACACACACACACACACACACACACACACACACACACACACACACACACACACACACACACACACACACACACACACACACACACACACACACACACACACACACACACACACACACACACACACACACACACACACACACACACACACACACACACACACACACACACACACACACACACACACACACACACACACACACACACACACACACACACACACACACACACACACACACACACACACACACATTGCATCCTCTTTCCTCATCCTTTCCGTCCGCTTCATCTCCCCTCCCTCTTCCATCATCTCCATCACTCCTCCATTCCCCCCTTCATCCCTTCTTTGTATTTCCTTCTCCCCCTTCCTTACCTCTTCATTTTTCTTTCGCCTTTCCTCCATCTGATCTCCCTCCCATCCCTCCGTCTTTCATCCCTCCCTCCTCGACCTCCCCTTTTTTATTTTCTCTTTTTTCCCCTCCTCCCTCATCCCTCCTATCCTCTCCTACCCCTCCATTTTTTTTCTCTTCTCTCTCCCCCCTCCCATCCTTTCCTATCACTCAGTTTTTTCTCCCCTCAAGCTCCTCGCCCACCAGTATCCCACGTGGAACCACTTAAGTCCACAAATTAAAAGAAAAATCAAGAAAATTATCGTCTCTTACCACAACTGTATTTATGGCCATTTTGCAGTGACGGCCGCGATGGGAAATAATTCTTTTAATACCTTCACTGTGATGATTTTTTTATATATAATTTTATTCTGTATATATTCTTTACCATCAAACGATTATGTAGGAGAGATTTCTTAGTGCAAATGTGTGATATAGGCTTTATTATGGCTTTCAGCATTAGAGGTTTTAGTAAATATAATGTTTTCTTTACCCTATCTTCAGTTAGTACAAGAGATATGATGATGATGATGATGATGATGATGATGATCAGTCGTCTAGAGGTGGCAGGGTAGTAAATTGAAGACCATCGTACTGAAAGGGTGAACGTGGTGAGTTTGTTGTGGGGTTGCTGTGTCTGAAAATGTATTGTGAGTGAGAAGGATCAGTTCAGTGTAATTGAAGTGTAGTCTTTTTTATACCAGGTTAGGATGGGTGTGGTGGGTATACATTAGTAGTTATTGTGGGGTGCCATATTATTATTATTATATTGATGGATAAGGTATTGATCTTGATGGGTAAGGTATAATTTGTGATAGCTGTAAAGTTACTAGTGAGTTTTCATTTTTTCATGTTAATCGTACTCTCGATATGCACTAGGCAGTCCATTCCCTGAGGTCCAGCAGTCCTCTTGACTTCTTTATTGGGATGACGGACAGTATCTCCTATTTTAGTCTTGCTGTCTCCGAAAGATTTAAATAAGATTAAGTGAGATTTCTATCTTACTGTGTTTTATATATATATATCTATATATATATATATATATATATATATATATATATATATATATAGATAGATAGATAGATATGATTAATTGAAGTGTTTTTGATGTGTTTTCCCCGTTCACCTTCAGTGGACATACGAGTATTAAGACGACTTTGTTCAACAAGGAAAAATTCTGGTATTTGTAAGGGTTGAAAACTTTCGAGTGTAACTTTATGGATTTAGACTGAATAAATTGCCCAAGTGCTTGCGTGGTTCACAAGGGTTTACAACTGATGGAGGTGATAATAGTTATGTATATATTAGTGGCGCTGGATGCCACAGAATAACGCCATTATATCCGTTGTTAATGAACAGATTAAAAGAGACTCTGTACAGTACTTACGAAATTCAGTCTGTATCAGTCAAATGCTGCATTTGACAACTGAAGACATATGCTGGAAACTAAATGCTGTTCTGTAATCAGCGCGGCCTTGAATTTGCATCACGCCTTTATATATATAACTGCCCGCTTAATTTTAATTCTCCGGATTTAATTGATTTTTTCCTTGCTTTGGGGTTCTCTTAACAGGAAGGATTTTTTTAAAGATTAGCACACTTCATTGGCTAAAAGACGACATTTTGAGGGAGAATGTAGCCATCCCAGTGTATAATTGGTTAGTTTGAAACGGTTCATATATGTTTAAACTGAAGGAGAATGGTTTTAAAACTTTATGTAACTGTGGACAAATTGTAATGAAATGAAGAAAGTAAGTACTGAGTTTCACTTCAGTCGGTTGAATATTGACGTAACGTTGAGTATATTGTATCGTGTTGTCAGTTACTAAAAGCAGTGTAATACTCGACGACTAGTTACTGTATCGTAACACTTACTTTGAAGGATCTAATAAAAAATACAGTTAGTAATAATTTTGGGCAGAAAAGATGATAATGTAATGGGAAGTATATCTTAAACATAGGCTTGGTGACAATTACACTAAATAGTGGAAGAAGTACAAAACTGTTAAAAAAAAAAGAAAGAAAATGTCTCCAGTAACCCTACGAGAACGTGTGGAATCTGAACTATTTTATCTGGGCTACCGCCAAGCGATGTCATTCTTTAGGGGTGGCTGTGCGTTGTCAGTGAGTCAGGTAAAGAATAAATGATACTTAACACTCTTGATAATGGTGGTAATGGCAAGTTGTAATTTTAACGAGTGATTATAAATGGCAGGGAACAGAGCAACGTGGAGACGTGTTTGTGACCACCCCATACGGGATTAAGGCGTCTGGCTGTAGATTGATAGATAAATTATAATTGTGCCATTAACTCATTCACTCCCATGACGTACTTTGACGATGATTTACTGCTTGTTACTACGCCTCTTTTACTCTAATCTGGCCTAAAATTGCCTTCCGTCCATACTGAATACTGATTTATAGCAAGAGAGTAACACCAGAATATGATGTTAGTTACAAAGAAGTGCTAATGGAGGGATGTAGAGCCATACTATCGTCTTATCAAGCCACTGAGTTACATGAAAAAGGCTGCAAATGAACTAAAATCTGGGCCAGGTTAAGGTAAAAGGACTTTACCAGAAGATTTTGCTCGGGTTTGGAGAGACCCGTGATCTCTTCGTCATAAGGCTCGTATCCTCGTCGGTAAAGGAAGCTCCCTAACACCTCTCCCTTAGCGATTTATTTTTGGATATGGCTGGTTCATGTCCTTTTTGTACGTTATCTATGCAGAGTATGGCGATATTAGAAGGATTTGCGTAACACAGAATATGGCAGTAAGGTTTAATAAACAAAATAAATCTCTGCGTGCCTTAGAGGTCTTCCCAAAGTTTAATAAAATCGTCTGAAGGTAACAAGAAAAAAAATTAAAATACGTCATTGAACTGAAGGGGTTAATCGTCGTCAGGGTTGGTGGACTAGGGTATTTTATTCAGACTAAAACCAGATGCTTTTCTCAAGTAACACCAGACGATTTTCTTAAGTAAAACCGGACTATTTTCTTCAGTAACATAGTAAGCAAAATAAATCGTTTAAGAATTCATGTTTGGGAGCGTTCGTAACCGACGAGAATAATGTCTTGTGACGATACCAAAATTAACAACCCCCCCAAGAGAGAGAGAGAGAGAGAGAGAAATGAAAAGAAAAAAATGGGTTCAGGATTAAATGACGTTGATGATTTGGGTTTGGGTAGACACGCATCACCTTCCATCTCCCTCCCTCACTTCACATTAGGAAAGATGACGCCACTACCAGATTTTTTTATTTTTTATATTATTTTTTACCCTTTAGGCTTACGTTACCCACTCGTCACACACACACACACACACACACACACACACACACACACACACACACACACACACACACACACACACACACACACACACACACACACACACATCATATCACCCGATCTCATTAATGACCTCCAATTAACATATCTTCTAATTGGGGTGATTGCCTGCCTGAAGTCGAGGTGGACGGGGCTTGTCTCTGGTTTGGTTGTTTGGTGGGTAGTCAGTGAAGATGGGGGCTGGCAAAAATGGGATGATGATGATGATGATGATGATGATAGTGGTGCTGGTGGTGGTGGTGGTGAATAAGGCTCTCTGTTAATTGGTGGAACTCATATGTGATAATGGAAATTCAGAGAAGATCGTGCCAGTAAGTGTGGTGGTAATGATGAGGATGAGGAGGAAGAGGAACTGAGAACTTGAAAATGGAAAAAGAAAGGTGTGGGAGAGGGGAAGAAAGATAATGGTGGGAAGACGAAGAGAGGAAGTGAAAGTGATTATGGGAAGAAGTGACAGAGAGAGAGAGAATCGTAGAATTGGTGGAGATCGTATGGAGGGAAATGTTAGGAGGAGAATACAAAGTGTGGAAGGAAAGGGTTTGTTAGTGTCAGTGGCGAGATATAGTTGAGTGGGGTTTTTGAGAAAGATACAAACCTAGCTGATTTGCTTTATCAGATTTGTTTAATTATATATGATGTGCTTTTTATATATTATTTTTTACATTTACTGCAACATTGGAAGTCGACCCTACCATCCGGAGGCAGTTTTTTCCATTGTTTTTTTTTTCTTTCTTTTTTTCTTAATCTGCATTTATTAGACGTCCACAGGTGGATGGGGATAAGAACAGTGTAGATAAAGATAGTGGGAACAGCTTTGTGAGGAGTAAAGGTAAGCGTGATTATTGGAAAGTAAAGATAAAACACGCCAATTTGTCGGGAAGTAAAGATAAAACCCTCAGATATTATGCAGGAATCTGGGTGAGGTTAATGATGGAAAAATAATGAGAAATGATTAGCCGATGGATGTGCTTGGGTGGTGGTTGGGGGTAGGGGGAGACGGGGCGGTGATGAAAGGGTATGTTGAGAGTGGAGGAGGTTGTGGTTGCAGTGGTAATGGTGGTTGCAGTCACAGTGGGTTTGGGGAGGGGAAGGTCATTGCATGGGAGGTGGTGGTTGGTTGGTTGTTGTTGGCTTAATCTTGTCAGTGTTTTTTTTCGGTGGTAATGTGTGTAGTGTTTGTTTTCCTGGTGGTCTAGAGGTAGAGCACTTGGGATGGGGTGAAGGTCGCACTTTACACGCAAGTATTCGAGATCTTTAGAGGTGGTTGGAGGTTTTCTATCATGCAGAATGCTGCCAGGGTGTAAGTAGTTATTTTTTTTAATACTCTTAATGGTCAGGATTATGATAATCTAGCCTCGGCCTCCTACGCACCGCTGGTCGTTATATTGAATAGGCTTCTGCTACTTGTAATTATTTTGAGAAATTCTGTTTGCATCCCTGATTATGTTTGTTATTGGTGGCAAGTTAAATCTAGAAATTGCTGTGAATGGTATGTGTTAACTTTTTTTTGTGTGTAAGTTATATTTTCGCAGTTACGTACCGTAGTTTATTCCTGCAATTATCAGTTATTTGTGTTCAGGTATAGAAAATCCTTATCATCCGGAGGGTAAAATGCTGATATTTAAGTGTAACTGAAGCAGTGGAAGCAGTAATGAAATATTCGAATTTAAGAATATCGGTGTGGTATGTGTAGGTTTGATAATTAGTGTTGATGTGTGGTGTAGTATGGTGATTGTAGTAAGTGAAGTTGCAGGTAAAGTAGCAGAAGTTACCCGAATAGTGCTAATAATGGTGATAGGGTTTAATAGGAGTATGTAGTGAAGTTGTTGTGGTGATGATGGTGGCGGTTTATTGTGTGGTGGTGGTGACAGTGCGACAGCTAGTGAAATGTTTATAGTTGCAGCAGTAAGTGTGAAGAATAATGTAGTGAAGTGCAGTGGAGATTGGCGAGTGGTGATAAAGGTGGTGGGCGAGGGAGACCAGTTCTGTGTGGAAGGGTCAAGGAACCTCTCACTAAAAATGCTCCCACTACCGACGTTGTGCCTCAAGGGAAGGAACGCTTGGTGTTGTGTGTTGGCCATGAAGCTCTTGTTGCTCTTGCTTCTTGCTTCAGCTGCGGCACCTGGCTGTTTATTTTAATCATCCTTGCTGCTTGACTGGTTACGTAGTCTTTAATATTTATTCGCTCATTTTAGTCTCTTATTGTTTGATTCGGTCCTTAATGATTTTATTTATTCTGCCCTAGCCTGTCGTGGAACAATGGTATATATATATATATATATATATATATATATATATATATATATATATATATATATATATATATATATATATATATATACCGTAAAAGTGTGTGTGTGTGTGTGTGTGTGTGTGTGTGTGTGTGTGTGTGTGTGTGTGTGCTTGTTCTGTCAAGTTTGCTTGATATGTTTCGAAGTAATTTATGTTTGTTCTGTAAATTCTTGTATCTTGTTGCTTGATGGATCTGTAGCCAATATTTCTTCGTTGGTTCCAACGCTCTTCTTGGGGCAACACAGGATTGGGTGATGGATGGATGGTTTAATGTTTAATTTAATTTCTTCAGTAACAATTTCATATTCTGTAACTATGGACGCATCAGGTTTAGAATGATGACGGTGATGATGATTTACAAAGTTTTGCGATGAGTATCCAAAATAATTATGCAGTAACAGAAATATAGAAAGAAATGCACAGGTTGAGGGATAAGCGTATTATATTAAATTATGGGGTAAGGATGGTGCAGGTGATAATGATGACTTACAAGGTTACAACGCTATATAGACAGTGATATGCAGTAGTAGAACCAGGGACAGAACACAATACACGGTGAGGAATGCGCGTATTGTAGTAGGATGTAGGGTTACGATGATAGTGATGACGGTGATGATTACAAGGTCGTAGGCTTATTACTCCGAATGGTGTGCAGTAACAAATTTGTAAAAAAAAAAAAAATACATGTTTGAGAGACATATATGATTTAAAGGTGAAGTGTTGATAATAATGATGATGATGATGATGGTGTTGATAATGTTGATGATGATGATGATGATGATGATGATGCACGATGTTCTCAGATCTATAATAATGGAAATGCGTAAGACAGGATCGTGCAGGTACTCGTAAATCACCGCCAAGGCTGACAAACCACCCAAGCTCGAAAAACAGATGTAAAACTGTATCACGGATTTATGCATGGCTGGTTTGTGTGTGTGTGTGTGTGTGTGTGTGTGTGTGTGTGTGTGTGTGTTTAGTATATTTAAGTATTTGAGTGTGTGCGTGCCCTTGGATTTTTCTGGGACTGAAAAAATATATATGCATAAATGTGAGGAGTGGAAATTTGAAAATATTTGAATATAATGTATCGAGACTTTTGTTTTTTCACTACGATATTTTAAAGTTCATTCTTGTTCCCACTAATCGATTTTAGTTACCCAAGGAGAGCCATCTAGTAGTGAATCTGTTACTCAAGGCTGTATCTAACCCCTGCAGTTCAAAAAGTCTCTCCTGAGCTGAATAAAATCGTCAGGATGTGCAAGAATAAAACGAATATGACGTTTGGCTCAAGGGGTTAGTATTTAATTTTCTGCCTTTTCTTGGAGTTAGTGTTTGGTTTTCCGCCTTTTCTTGGAGTTGGTGTTTAATTTTCTGCCTTTGGTTTGGAGTTGTTTAATTTTCTCCCCTTTTTTTGTAGTTGGTGTTTAATTTTCTGCCTTTTCTTGGATTTAGTGTTTAAATTTCTGCTTTTTCTCGGGGTTAGTGTATAATTTTCTGTCTTTTCTTGGAGTTGGTGTTTAATTTTCTGCCTTTTCATGGAGTTGGTGTTTAATTTTCTGCCTTTTCTTGGAGTTAGTGTTTAATTTTCTGCCTTTTCTTAGAGTTGGTGTAATTTTCTGCCTTTTCTTAGAGTTAGTGTTTAAGTTCCTGCCTTTTCTTAGAGTTGGTGTTTAATTTTCTGCCTTTTCTCGGAGTTAGTGTTTAATTTTCTGCCTTTTCTTGGAGCTAGTATTTAATTTTCTGCCTTTTATTTGGTGTGTATATTTCGTCATTTTCCACCAGTCACAAGTTTGTTTATTTATGTCGTGTTTGCTTCGTCGTGGTGACCTTGACTTCGGAAAATGTACGTCTGGCAATTTTTTTTCTTTTTCTTATTTTTATCCCGTAAATTTCATCCTGGAATGTGGATTTTTTTTTATATTTTTGCATTTTGTGTACGTGAATTGTGTGTGTGTGTGTGTGTGTGTGTGTGTGTGTGTGTGTGTGTGTGTGTGTGTGTGTGTGTGTTTAATCTGAAAATATAAAAACTTGTCTGACAAGGAAGAGCGGACGTGAAAGAGACGAAAATTGTGATGTTGGAGGCATTATTTATAAGAATGGGCAGCCAAATATGACAGGAGATATCGGGAACAAGGAGAGAGAGAGAGAGAGAGAGAGAGAGAGAGTTAATTACACGGAAGGAAAAGAACTGAAGAGCAGGGCAAATATAGGAGGTGACAAGATAAAAAAAAAAATCAAGGAACGGAGGAATCTCTCTCTCTCTCTAAGGCAGTCAGATTTAAGGTTTCTTCGTGTAATGAGGAATTTTAATATGAAGGCGGTAATTATTTGTGAAGGATCCTTGGCGATGCTATGGCTGAGAGAGAGAGAGAGAGAGAGAGAGAGAGAGAGAGAGAGAGAGAGAGAGAGAGAGATTCAGTGAAAATACAGTAAAGTTAAATGAAGAGTCAATACCAAAAGATTATGGAGAAAGAGAGAAATAGAGAGAGAGAGAGAGAGAGTGTGTGTGTGTGTGCGTGTGCGTGCTTGCTTGTTGCTTGCTTACTTGCTTGCCTGTGCATGTGCATAAACATAGGAAAGGTTTGTAGGTGAAGAGAAATAGTAAAGACTAGAGAGATTTGTTGGTATGTAGGAATGAAAAAGAAGGAAGACAGAAAAGGAGCGTTCGTGAGGTCGAGTTTGGGAGTGCCTGAGGGAGGAGTGTGAGTGGGAGAGGAGGAGGAGGAGAATGGGACGAGGTGTGTGGGCGTGGACAGGAATGGATTAGACTGTGTGGGCGGCGTGGGTTGAGGTGACCTGCAGGTGAGGGAGGCAAGGCGACCGTGGGCAGCAGATTACGTTATTTCTGAGGAACTTGGGCGTCGCAGGAGGGGAGATGAGGTAAGGTAGAGTAGGTGCAGAGCGTGGATGAGGCAGTGAGTTTGATGATGAGGTGGGTGGGAGTTAAGGGGTAGGATATAAAGTGTGTGTGTGTGTGTGTGTGTGTGTGTGTGTGTGTGTGTGTGTGTGTGTGTGTGTGTGTGTGTGTGTGTAAGTGCTTTCGTTGAGGAATTATGGGTGTCTTGGAGATGCTAAAGTGGCGTCAATGGTAGGAAATGAAAGAGAATGGGATATAGGTGTGTGTGTGTGTGTGTGTGTGTGTGTGTGTGTGAGAGAGAGAGAGAGAGAGAGAGAGAGAGAGAGAGATGAGCGTCAGGGAAAGAGGATGGGATGGGGGGACGTGGGTGGCAGCGAGAGGAAGGGGTAAGTGACAAGGGAAGGGTAAGGCAGATGGTTGCTGAGAGAGAGAGAGGTGAGAGTAGGAAGGCAAGGGAAGAAGGAAGGAGGGATAAGGGAGTGAGGGAAGGATGGTGAAAAGGCAGAAGGACTTAACAAGAATGATGCCATGAGAAAAAAATAGCCGTGAGGTCAGGTAATGTGTTGGACTGTTTGCATGTTAGGGGGAGAGAATGCATACCACAATGATGTAACTCTTATTGGCGGCGGTGAGTGTGGCTTGGAAACAGAGGAGGTGGAACGGAGACTTGATGGAGTTAATGTAGGGAGTGTGGAGTGTATACTAGAACTGCAGTAGTAAGTGGAATGTGGATGCAGCGAGAGTTATGTGGAGACTTACCGGTAGTGGAAATGTTGTAGTGAGTGTGGAGTGCAGAGTGGAGACAGCGAGAGTGGAATGGAGATTATTGTAGAGTTGATAGAGTGAATATAAAGTGGAGACTATAGTTATGGCAATATTTATGGTGTGGAGGTACGACTGAATGTAGAATTGAGGTAGTGAGTTAGGAGTGGAGACTGTGTGGGTTGAAGACGTGGATTGAAGACATGCATGTGGAATGGAGACAGTGGATGTAGGGCGAAAGCTCTGGAGTTGATGTAGTAAGTTTAGAGTGGATGCAGTGAAAGTTGGGTGAGGGATGCTGAGTTGTGTTAAAGAATATCAACAACAACTAGAAAATAACCTTGAGGAATATGTAGTAATACTGTGAAATCATCCCTATAATAGTGACTTACGTATTTGGAGACTTTAATTTGTAGGCGGCTGTTTTAGAAGTAGGAACGCCGATTATTTAAAAAAAGTGCTGAAGTCATGGTTGTTTTTATAAGTAAGTAAAAAGTTGATGCATGGACTTTATTTATTTATTTATTTATTTATGGAAGAATTTGATAATAGTAATGTTGTGAAAAGTGGATTAGGGTGTGGTCGTTAGGTAACCACTGCTCTGATCAGTGAATTAATATTGATGAAAATACTGTAATAAAATGTTAGTGAGATGGTGAAGCCAGGAGTGTTTTAGGCATGAGGTAGGGTCGTATGATTGAATAATAGAATTAATAAGGTTTAGAAGTACAGAAACCTTGCCCATACTATGAGCTAAAGAAAGAAATGTCAGCGCCCTTTTTTGTTCATTGTTATTTACCTCCAGAAAATTTTGTTCAACTTATCTTCGAATAGACCACTGATACAGAAAGGGTTTGAAACAGTCCAATAATTATTACAGTTAGTCCCAGCAGTATGATGATGTCTTTATTTCAGTCTTCCTGCCTCCAGACGATTTTACTTGTGTACAGTTCAGGATAGACCTCTTGTACTGAAAGGGTGAATAAGGTTGTGAAATATTATGGAGTATTGCTGCATAGGGTGTCAAGATTTGAATTAGAGAAAGTTTGGGATGGTAGGTTGACCGTTGCAACAGGATTGATAACTATTTTCCTTGGATTGGGAAACCTCTTAGCTAGGAAATAATAAGCTCTAACTCCGTCAACAAAATGAAAATAATTATAATAATGTGAGTAAAGTTACTAAGGGATAAAAAGATGCACTGTGGAGTCATCGTAGTGATTTTTTTTTTTTTTTCAGCGAGTTGAATTTAGGAAGCAAAAAGGTTAAAGGTGAGGGTTTAGTGAGGTTCTGCTAGTACAGGTGGTGGATTTAGGAGTGTAGGTTGGTTGGCGAAGTTATGAAGTAGAGAATGTTGTAGGTTGGTTGGCGAAGTTAGGAAGCAGAGGAAGTCGTAGATTGGTTGGTGAAGTTAGGAAGTAAAAGGAGTCGTAGATTGGTTGGCGAAGTTAGGAAGTGAGGGAAATTGTAGGTTGGTTGGTGAATTTAGGAAGTAGGTTGTAGGTTGGGTGATAAATGTATTGGTTGATAAATGCGAAGAGAATTTGTGGTTGTGGTTGTGGTTATGACTGGTGTGGTGGTGGCTTTGATTGTGGTGACTGGTGTGGCGGTGGTTGTGGTGAGTTAGGTGTGGTGGTGGCTGTGGTCGTGGTTGTGATGACTATCGTGGTTGCTGTGGCTGTAGTTGTGGTGACTGATTGTGGCTTTGGCTGTGGTTGTGATGACCGATGGTAGCTGTGGATGTGTTGACTATGGTGGTTGCTGTGGTTGTGGTTGTGGTGGCTGTGTCAAAGTTGACTGTAACGCTTTCTGTGGTTGTGGTGATTGGTGGTGGTGGCTTTGGCTGTGGTCATGACTGTGGTGGTTACCGTGAATGTGCTATGGTTGTGGTGCTGTGGTGGTGGCTTGTGTGGTCGTGACAGGAAGGCACGTCGAAGTGTGCTGGGTGACCTCGGCTTGACCTCGTGACCTGACCCGTTACAGGGCGCACCAGGCCGACCCTCCCTCTCTTTACCCCCCCTCTCCTCCGTTACTCCGTCACCCCCCCCCCACCTCTCCCACACCCTTGCCTCTCTCCCCCGTCACCCTCCTCAAACACCACTCCCTCCCTCTCCCCCTCTTCCCTTGCTTGTGTCTCCGTTATTCTGGTGCTTCGTATTTACTGTTATTCCCACCTTTCATACGTTCTTTTGTGTTCTTGTATGTATACTGTGTGCATATATATATATATATATATATATATATATATATATATATATATAATGTACGGTATAATCATTTTGCAGCATATTTTGTCTTCTGTTGCCAAAAGTTCATTATCTTTATTTTTCCTTCCATCCTCTTCACTACCTTGACATCTTTAGTTATTCTTGCCGTCCGCCGACGATTTCATCAGCTTTAAAAAGATTTCTTGTATTAAAGGGGTCAGGAAAGCCTATTAATTCCTCCAGCTCCAAAAGTCTCCCGTCACGCATATCGAAGTGTGGAGGTAGCAGTCGTAATTAAAATATGACTTCAAGGTGGTGAAGAGGTTAAAAAGCCAAACTCCAAACGATACTGCTTTCATATAGCCTACACATTAGTCTGATGCTTGTCGTGTTCGGGTTTATCGTATATTCTGATATATTTTTAACTGGTATTTATACCTATATAACTCCTTTACTGCGATGACGTTTCGTGGCTTTTTTGTTCTTGTTGCAACCAGACGATTGCATTTAGCATAAGAGTTTTTTTTAACTGAACGGGTAATGTATCGTCTTAAACGACTTCATGATTTTATTCGTGTTATCATGAGATGATTTTCTTCAGCTTAGGGGAAACCCTGCCAATTATAGTGGGATTAAATACAACCTTAGGGTACTAACTCCGCTATTAGAAAGCTTTTAAAAGATAAATGCAAGGTATCTGCAAAGTCATGCTGCGTTTACAAGAATGTATTGCGAGAAAACAAATTAACACACATGCAGTTTTTTCCGTATGAAAGAGGTGACTTTTTTTTTTTTTTTTTTTTTTTTTTTTTTCCCAGCCTCGTGCATGTGGAGAAACTATGTCTCAGTATTTTTAACAGCTCTTTACACACAGTAAGTTCGGGTAAACCCAGCTGGTTTTTGTGGACACCATGCACAGTCGTGTGTTGGTATAGCCTGTGTAATATGAAGAAGACATTTTAGTGAAAGAGCTAGCCGCTGCTTTGCCGGAGATCATTTACAGGTGAAATATAAAATCGTTTGACACTGGGCAGAATATATTTTTAAAAAGTTGTATATTAGTGAAATGATTAATGGTGCTTTTCTCATACATATTTTGGTGATGCCTACTTAATATTATACTCTGATGATTTTGCTGTTAATGCTACTTCATTCATTTATATTCTGCTGCTTTTGCAGTTAATGGATCGGAACTTCTTTCATAACGGTACGTATTTTGATGTTTTAATGTTATTGGTACCTCTTTCATACGTCATTTGATACGGTTTATTTAGTGTTAATTACTGATTTATACAGATTTGGATGCTCCTGCTGTTAATGGGACTTTAATACGTATTCTTATTACGATTAAAAATTCTTCTTGCATAATTGTTTGACTTTTTTTGTTTTGCTAAGATTAAAGCTGCTGTTTTATATAGAGGTCTTTTCATACGTACTGGGTATCCTGTTTTTGCCTCCGTTATTCAGTTTCTCTTCATCCTGTTATTTATTTACTTATTTATTTTTGTTTATTGTTTTATTTATTGTATGTTTAATCTGTCCTTTATTCTTCCCCTGCTTGTCTGTATCTCCTGCTGTTTCTCCGCTATACCAGACCCTTTATACTTCAACCATTATACCATTCCTGCTACGGTTACTGCTATTCCATCCCCTCCCGTTTCCTCCTTCATACCACCTCTGTTACTGCTACCATTATACCACTTCACCCATATCCTCATACCACCTTCGTTGCTACTATCACTTCACCTGCATCGTTTACCACTTCTGTTACAGTCACCGTTATTTCACTTCAGCCTATTTTATCATACTACTCCTATTACTGTTAGTTATATCACCTCACTCATATCATCATACCACGGCTGTTACCGGCACCGTTATAGCACTTCACTTATATCGTTATACCACCTGTACACCCTCCGTTATACCACCCTATACTGTTTCCACAGTACTCCATCATCTTCTCTGTCATACCATCTCCTGCCGGTGCTTCCGTTACATAACCGCCTCACCTCAACCACCTCTTGCCACTGCTTCCGTTCCGCCATGCACCCTCCTTTCCCTGCCCCCCACCCCCCATCTGCTTTCACCTCACCGCTCATCCCGCTACTGCTTCCTATATTCGTGCTTCTGTTATCACCGTCACTTCCTAGGCCATTTCACTCCTGCTACTACTTCCGATATTCCTGTTCCTCACATCGCCCCCCTCTTACTACGTCATTTTACTCCTGCTACTGCTTCCGATATTCCTGCTTCTCCTCACACCGCCTCTTACTACTCCATTTCGCCTCTGCTACTGCTTCCGATGGCTGTGTTCCTGCCACGTCGTATCAGTCTGTCTCGTTATCGGCGCTGCGTTTGATTATCCTGTTTCTTCCATCTCACGTCCTATCAGTCCAATTTTTTGCGACCTTCGATGGTAATGTTCCTGTCATCTCACCACTTACTATGGTCGTCTTTTTGTTTTTATTTAGTTATTTATGTATTTATGGTTTTTACTCCTCTTACTGCTCCTGATTTTCATGTTCTGTCATCATACCACTTATTATCTCAATTCAGTCCTGCTGCTTCCGTTGGTTCTGTTCCTGCCATCACCCACCTTGTCAGTCTATGTATCTCCTGTTGCTGCCTCTGATAATCCTGTTTTAAGTCAATTTACCCCTGCTACTGCATCGGATTATTTTGTTGGGAGTCACACCCCTTTATCAGTTCATTTCGTCTTTAATGCTTCTTCCGGTGACCCTCAAGCACTTCCGTCCCTACTCAACAACGACCCCTCCTCCCTTGACACCACCCTCCCCTACATACTCCTTCACCTTCTCTCTCCACCTCATTCTTGTTCTTTCTCTGCTTCACCATCTAACCATTACACTCATGCACTCTCTTTACTACTTCTGGTCATGTCCCTAGCATCACATCGCTCATCATTCATATTCTGTTCTCCATAATCCCCCCCCCTTCTCTCTCTCTCTCTCTCTCTCTCTCAGACCGCACACACACACACACACACACACACACACACACACACACACACACACACACACACACACACACACACACACACACACACACACACACACACACACACACACACACACACACACACCACATTTTCCCAAGCGGTACCCCCATATCAACAGCATTAAACCCTTGATCCCATTATTTCATCCTTTCACTTGTTCATCCTCAATAACACAAGAAAGTTCCCTGTTCATCTTCTATAACAAGTCTATAACCAACCCACTGTTCTTTCTTGCCCTACCCGTGTGACTGGTTTCTCTTCCCAACTAATGGTTGTATTTTTTGTTGTTGTCGCTACTGTTCTGTTGATTTGGTTTCCCCAGTTATATTATTCTTGGCTTTCTCTCTGTTGGGAATGAGCTTTTCACTGTTGCTGAAATGACGTGTTTGGGGGGAGGGTGTTGGGTGCGTGTGGAAGGGTGGATGTTGTTGCTGTGTGTGTTTGTGTGTGTGTGTGTGTGTTTGTGTGATAAAACCGCCATTACTCCTTCATTGTTTTGGTGCTTTTCTGAGTTAAGTAAATCGTCTGTTAACGGTTAAAAAAAAAAATGGCGTCCTCGGGGTGAAAGGGTATCATAAGTGTGTATGTAATTAATTTAGCTCTCTCTTTTGTAATGTGCAATTCAGTAATTAGTTGTTTATTACACTCTTTACCATTAACTCTCTCTCTCTTTCTCTCTCTCTCTCTCTCTCTCTCTCTCTCTCTCTCTCTCGTAATATACAGTTTATTACCCGTCCCCGCCCCGAAGGGCTCGGGGACGGGTATTGTTTTCACTCGGTTTGTCTGTCTGTTTGTTTGTTTGTTTATCTGTCTCTCTGTCTGTTAACTTTCCTCGAAAATTGCTGGTACTGTTTTGACCAGAAGTACGGGGATGATGGGTTTTGGCCTTCTGACCACCTAAATAAATTTGGGGCCAAATTGGACCAAGGTCCAGGCTGTAGGCCCCCAGAATGTAACATGTAAAAATCTTTTTTCGCCATACCTCCTTTCAAATTCATCATATCGACATGAAACCAAAACCTAAATGTGCATCTTTCAAATTTCCATCCTATAACATGCCTCATTACATCAGTGGGGTCCCCCTCCAGTTAGCGGTAGGGGGTCATTGTCTGGTGGGTCGGACTTAAAATTTCAAATGGACAAGAAGTCGTCAATTTTCATCCGATTTACTCCACATTTGATATGTGACATCTTTGACGAGATATCCTGTTGTGTTTGTACGTTAGTACAGCAAACCCGTTCCCGGGTTTGCTGTGCTTTGGCGCCGCTTCATGTTATTTACTTACTGCGCCCTGTACCATTAATCTCTCTCTCTCTCTCTCTCTCTCTCTCTCTCTCTCTCTCTCTCTCTCGTCGCGTACCTCCAGGCTTTTTTCTTTTTTTTTTGTGATGCTGCTGACCCACCTACCTTGCTACCTGCCTGTACACCTGCCTGACTTCCTTGTTTACCTGTTTTACCTCTCTCTCTCTCTCTCTCTGTTTGTCCCTCGTGCCTCCTGTCTGTTGTTTTCTTTGTACTATTTCTTCCTTTTCTTCCCCTGCCCACCACTCACATATTCTCCTTCCCTCTGCCAGTTTCCTTCTATCTTTCCGTTTCTCGTTCCTTCCCTCCCTTAACCACCTCACTACAATGACTTGCTACCTTCAGACGCTTACATTCAGCTGAGGAGAGACTTTCGAATTGTAGAAGTCAAGGGGTAGCATTCTGGTACTCCATCTGTACGAAAGGTTTTTGTGAAATCCCCTAGAGGTAACACGAATATGCTGAAAAGGGCGCAGTGTTAGTGAAGTGTTAGTGAAGTGGTAGAGAAGTGGTATTAAAATAGTGACGTCGTGTTACGGAAATGGTGTTGAAGTGGTACACAGTTGGTATTAAAGAAGTAAATTTTTCTGGGAGAATTAGCCATGGGTTTACTTTGTGAGATCTAAGAGCCATTTTCATGATAGGGCTGAATCTGTATTCTGTAGTTTTTGGCATCATCGTCATGAAGGTAAGTTTGACACTGCTTTATCCCCAATCCTTCATCTCCGCTTTCCCCTCACACCATCTTTCCCGCTGGCTTTCGTCATCTTTCTGTTTTGTCTTCATCGTCTTTCTGTACTATCTACAGCAGTTTCTTCTCTCCCCTTATGCTACCTTTCTCTTTTCTCTTCATCATCATCTCTTCTCGCCATCTTTTCTCTCTTGCTTTCATCCTCCTGCTCATATGTCCCGGTCACCTTTTTCTCCTGTTTTCATCACTTTACACTTCTGTTTTCATCATGTTTCGCCATTCACCGTCTTTATCTTTTGTCTCCTCCCCTCCACTCCCTCCCATCACGTTATTTCGCCCATCTTCATAATTTTTCTTCCTCTCTGTGTCATCCTCTTCCCCTAATACAGTTTCCTCCGTCCTCTTCGTTCGCCACCTCTCTTCCTTCCCTTCATCATTCTTTCCTCTCCACCATCTCTCTCACTTCTCCACCTTTCTTCTTCCACCTTCATTTGCCTTCACTAACTTCCACCAACTTTTTCACCTCCCCACCTTTTCCGCCTCCCGTCCCTCCTTCAGCTTTCTCGATTCGATTCATCACCCTTCCCTTCCTCCCTCCTTCCCTTTCCCTTGCTTCCTCGTTCCTTTTTCATTTCTCTCTCCGTTGACCACTTTTTTTTTTTTTTTTACCCTCCGTCGAGTCCTATTTCATCCCTCCATCATCATTACCGATCCCATACAACCTTCTGTCCTCATGTTTCCTTCTATAACTTTTTTAGCCAAAGAGGTTTGTTATTAGTGAAGTAAAAAATCTAATCTCAGCCAAAATAATACGCAAAACATGTCGTTGGATCTTCTCTCCCACCACGACCTCTTTTCCATATCACCTCCCCTCTCCACCACCACCTACCCCTTTTCCCCCTGTCACCACCGCTACCACCCTTGTCTCACCACCACCACCACTCTTTCCTCCTCCACCACTCCCCTTCCCCCCAGTAATCACTAGTATCACCCCCTACCACCAGCACGATACAGGCTGCCCCCATCATCATCTCTTCATTCTCATTCACTCCGCTGTGGGCAGGGATTCCTTCTTCCGCGTATACAGTCGTGTATGCACTAAGCCTGAGAAATACGGCCCCGTAAAGTTTAACTGCATCGAAGCCTAGAAACGTGATTTGGGTTTAGACGGGATTGACCTCCTCCTGCAGGCACTGGGCACTATCAGAATGGCTTAGCAGAGTGACTTGGTATTTGTAGTGGCATATCACAGGGTAGTAGGTAAATTCCTCGTTCGTCCTACTTTGGTGTTTTGCATTTCTTATTAGTAGATCTTAGCCTCATTCCCTTATAATAGTGTAGTGTAATATTATTATTATTATTATTATTATTATTATTATTATTATTATTAATATTATTATTATTTATTATTATTATTATTATTATCATTTATTATTTGATAAAGAGAGGCGTCTGAAATAGCGACGGTATAGTATAAAAATATTTGACGGACCTGTTACCTGCATCTCCAGGTTCACTGAGTACAAGATGTTACTAAGTTCATTTCTCTCAGTCCCCTTCCTGACTACCTCCAGCCTCTTAGTCCACATACCTCTGACGTTTTTTGTTATTTTTCACCTCCATCCTCCTTGTCTCTCCTCTTTACCACATTTTCTCCTCCTCACCGTTCTTACCTCTTTCTTACCACTCTCCTTCATCTGTCTTCCCACATCTTTCTTTCTCCTACCCATCACTTTACATCCCTGCCATTTTCCGCCTTTCATCATCATTCTTACCTTTCCACCATTCTCCCTCGTCTCTAGCGTCTCCCTTCCGTCTAGCGTCTTTCTCCCCTTTCATCATCCCCAGCGCGATCTTTCCTCCTTCACCTTTCACATTTCTTTCCTCTCCTCCATCATATGTCCAGCACATTTTTCATCTTCCCAGTATTTTTCGTCTCTTTTTTCTGACTCCTCTCTTCCCCCTCTCCACACTGCAGCTTTTGAACCTAACGAAAAACCCTCATTCTTGACGCGATCTCAGCTTTCCAGTATGTAAATGTTACGTAATGACATTTCCTTCTGATTTTTCATTCTCTGTGTGCTAACTCAGAATTGCCTACCATCTTCCCTACCTGTCAAGAGATGCATACTTACTACCATACGTAACAGCCAGCCTGCTATCCAGCCGACCTGCGTACCTACCTACCTGCTTGGTTATCTACCCACCTGCCGAGTAATCTACCTACCTGCCAACTTACCTACCAGCCAACCTACCTATCATATAATCAACCTGCAAACCGACCAACCTACCTACCAACCGTCTGTCTTTGCCCACCTACTAACCGGAGATAATCAAACATTCACCTTTCCTAACCTGCCAGCCAGCCAACCAGCCATCCTACCTAACCTACCAACCACTCCACCAACCTCCCTACTACATCCCTACCTCTTTCCTACCTTCCTCCTGCCTGCCTTCTCCAAGCTCAGTCTCTCTACCTACTTTTTTCTCTCCCCCTCCCCTTCCCTCCATCCCTTCCTCCCTCCTAGCCCGCGTAGAGAAAGTGGCGACGGGGCGGCATCCTCCTCGCTACGTCGTGAGGAAGCAAGCCGGCGGAAGAGAGAGAGAGAGAGAGAGAGAGAGAGAGAGAGAGAGAGAGAGAGAACGTGTGTGGTTGGAGGAAAGCGTAAATAATAGACTGGAGGGTAAATGAAAGGCGAAGCGATGATGTGGGTAATTGAGGTAATAGATAATAAGGCTTAGGAAATGATGATGGGTGGGGAGAGAGAGAGAGAGAGAGAGAGAGAGAGAGGGAGAGAGAGATTGGTTAACCACACATAATGGAGTGTAATGACAGAAATAGACGAACACACTAATACCTGTACAAATGGTCCCTTTTCATTTGATCATTGGTTACACATGATAAACACTTATGATGTTATTTAGTTAAGGAGAGACATTCTGAGTGGAGGAAGAGTTAAGGAAGTCATAATTATCTGTCTGTATCTGTCTCTGTCTGCATATCAGTCATTCATTCTATCTGGTTATATATATGTCTGTCTTTCTGTCTATTTATCTATCTGTCAGTCTGTCTGTATCTATGTCTGCATAATCTATATGCATATGTGTCTGCATCGTGACACCGCATCCTGTGAGGAATGGCTTCGAGAGTTGAATCTCAAGGCGTATCATACTGCCTTTCAACAGCCGCTCATCCCACCACACACCATACCCTCGCATCCGTGCTCTCTACCTCGTTCTCGATCTCGCTTACCTTCTCCCAGCCACCTCACTCTCATAAACTCTCCTACTCAGTATCTCACTCCTTACTCTCACCACGTCCCCGGAACACACCTACTTACTCTCCTAGCTCTGATCCTCGTTCTCGACCTCCCTCTCCATCTCCCAGCCACCTCACTCTCATAAACTCTCTTAGTCAGTATCTCACTTCTTATTCTCTCCACAGTATCCCACTCCATATTCTCTCCACATTGCCGAACCACTCCTACATACTCTCGCACCCTTGCTCTCCACCTCGTTCTCGATCTCCCTCTCTCCCAACCACCTCACCCTCATACACTCTCCCATCAGTGTCTCCTTATCCTCTGCGCATGGTCGAATCACATCTGTAGCTCTCTGCTTTTACGGCAATATCAGCCTCTTCTGCACGAATCATTTCATCTGCCAGACCACTAGATATACGACTTTTTTTAAACTGCTGCTGATACATAGATATAAATGTTTATCTCTTTACACCCTTCCTGAACGTAATGAAATAGTGTGGCGGCGGGAAGAATAAAAATGAAAACTGACTATCGCTGTGAAGTAATTGATGGATTTTATTTTTTAATTCACGTCAGTGAGATCCTTCTTGAGCTAAATTAAATCGCCCGGAAATAGCTAGGTATAATATAAAGTTCGTCAACAAGGAGGTTTATTAACATCGTTGGCCGTCATTGTACTGAAGTGATGATATATAAATTAAAACTCTTGGTCATGTGGCTCACTCTCAGATGAATAAAATAGCTTTGGCGATAGCATGAGTAAAGGACAAGAGAATTCGCGATAGTGGGAAGGTCAAGTACCCAAGAAATGCATAAATGAGAGTTAACATTTTTATAAGGCCTCTCTGTGACTTAACCACTGAAAGAGTGTAGTAGGTGATGTGTAAAGAAACAATACTCTATCTTTTTATCTCCACCTGTTAAATTTGGCGATTAATGGTGACCTCTGAGCCGAATATGGTCGTGGGGTGGGCAAGACAGACAATATTGTTCGCGCCCTCAAATGGTCAGTTTCCCTTTACACTGTATTGGGAGGAGATCAGAAATGACAGTTAGTGGGATATTGTTGAGCCCATCCCCCAAGGACGTAATCTTTGAGCTGAAGGGGAGGAATATAGGTAGGGAAAATACGCATATTAACATTTCCAGTCCGATGACGTATGTTTTGGTTTATTCTTGCAGTCTCTAGTGATTTTTATTTGGACTAGAGGAAGGCTTTTCATCTGGGAACGTTAGCCATAGCATTAGTCCCGTGAATTCAGGTGACATCATTTTTGTTTTGTTTTTTTGATTATTGCTACCAGATGAGTATACTACATTCAACTCGGCGAATGTCTTCCATAGTCCAAGAAGATTGTTAAGGCTGTATCTAATCCCTCCAGTTTTTTAAGTCCCCTAACCTGAATAAAATCATCATGAAATGAGAAGAACAAAATAAAAAAGACTTCCCCGGGCTGCTACAGGTCCTTCCTATATCGAAAAAAAAAAAAAATGTCTACAGATACGTAAAGTGAAATAGGAAAATAAGTCATAGAAGTGAATCGGTTAACTGTCCACCTGTCAAGCCAAAATGCGTTCGACAGTTGAAGTAAGATGAAAAAGTATAATGATGTGTGTGGTTTTACGAAGGTGCTTGGTCGAGATTGGATCCATAATAGCGCCGTTAGTATAAGTGATGAAGGCTGTGTGGTGAATTGATGATAATGGTGGTGATAGTGATGATCGGTTCGTGTGAATCGGTCGTGGCGATGGTAATGGAAGGCAACAGTTATGGGGGCAGAGGGAAAGGTTAATGGGCAGCTAAGAGAGGAACGAGGAGAGGAGAGAAAGTAGGAGGAAGAGAAAGAAGGTACGAGAGGAGACTAGGAGGACTAGTTAGAGAGGAAGGGGTTAAAAAGGAGCAGAAAACGAAGAAGATAGGATGAGAAAGACAGGAATGAATAAAGAAAGGGTGTCACAAAAGGGGTTTTAAGTAAGAAAGGGGTTTAAGACAAGAAATGGGAAAAAATGGGGAAGAAGGTTGGGAAGGAGGAGAGGAAGGCCTAAGAAAATTGAAGAAGGAAGAATTTTAAAGAGGGCAGAAAGAGGTAGAGGAGAGGAAAGTGGGAAGAGGAGGAAAGGTGGAGAAAAGGAGGGATTGAGGGAAGTTGAGCAGGAGGGTTTTAAAGGGAGAATATCGGGGAGAGAAAAGACAGGAAGTGTGGGAAGTTTAGGAGGGGGAAAGGAAAGAAAAGGTATGTTTAAGGAAGTGGTACGATGAAAGGACGAGTAGAAAGGAAGTAACTAGGAAAGGAGAAGAGGAAGTATATGTGAGAGAGAGAGAGAGAGAGAGAGTTGGGTGGATGGAAAGAAAGGGGGAAGAGTTTTGCGGCCTAGTTTATTGGGTGAACAGTTACAAATGGTTGTGGGTAGGTGGGCAGTAGGGTGGAGGGGGGGGAGGAGGAGATAGTGGAGAAGTGGAGGAGAGAACGGTAGGTGTTGGTGAATAGGTAAAGAGGAGACGGTATGTAGGTGGGTATACACGTAGATAGGTTGGTATGGGGTAGGTAGATGGTTGGTAGGTAAGTTGCTAGAATGTAGGCAGATGGGTTGGTAGGGAGGTTGGCAGGTAGGTAGGAAGGAAGGGTAGGAGACAGTGAGGATGAGGCAGGGAGGTAGGGGAGGCATTGAGGGTAAAGAGGGAGAAAGAGTAGGTAGGGTTGTAAGTAGGTTAGTCAGGGGGTAGCGAAGTAAGTAGGTAGAGATGAGTAGAGAACGAGAAAATAATTGGTAGGTAGGTATGTAGTGTAGGAAGGAAAGGGGTCAGGATGTAAGTACTTTGTGTGTGTGTGTGTGTGTGTGTGTGTGTGAGAGAGAGAGAGAGAGAGAGAGAGAGAGAGAACAAATGATCGTGGGTAGGCGTGGACGGGTAGGTAGGGAAGGTGATGGGTAGGCCTGTAGGTGAGTAATGTTTGGGTAAGTGGTGGTGGGCAGAATTAGCAGGGGTGGTGGTAGGTGGGGTGTGGGGAAGCGAGTGAGAAGGGGAAAAAGAGAGGGAAGGAGGATGAGGGGAAGAGAGAGGAGAGAGAAGGGGATGACGGGAGGGAGAAAGGAGGAGGGAGGAGAGGAATGAAGGAAAGGTGGAGAGAGGATGGGGTGAATGGGAGGGGGATGATCAGAAAGAGATGGATAATGAGAATAGAGAGAGGGAGAGAGGAGGGGAAAGGGGGAGGGGGTCAGGGGAGAGGAGAAGGGTAGAATTATCAGTGATGTTGGTAGATGGAGGTAGAGAAGAGGTGGCAGGAAGAGGGAAGGGGAGAGACAAGACGAAGGAATGGGGAGTGGGAGGGGGAAGAGGAGAAGTAAAGCAAGAGAGAGAGAAAAGGATTCAAGGAGAGATAAGAGGGAGGGGGAGAATGAAAGAGAAGGGAATAAAATAGAATCGGCAATACTGGTGGAGTGATGGGACGGGGAGGTAAGTGAGAAGTGGGAAAGGAAGGTGAGAAGAAGGGGGGAAGTGTAGAAATGTTGGTGGAAGTGGGGTGGAGGTAATCAGGGAAGAGAAGAAGAGCAAGGAGGGTGAGATGGGAGGCAGAAGGGTGAAGGTGGAAGGAGGTTAAGGGCTAGGCACAGTTTATGGTGAGAGGGTATGGGGTAATGAGAGGGGAGGCACGGGTAATTTATAAACATGATTAGTGTAGCTCGTGATATAATTATGTCCTATAGATTAGATTAGTTCACCATCATCAGAGGCAATTAGTGTATGGGCTTTCACTGTTAACCCTTCACTACCAGAGATCGCATTTAAGCTGAATAACATCGGCTGGTCGTGGCAATAAATAGATGAATAAGAATGCAGAAATTAATAGAAAATAGCGTTGAGGTATTGACGTGTTTAATGGATATTGTTTTTAGCTTCTTTGGTACGGGAGGTCCGTGCATGACGATTATATGTTTTAAATTTTCGTCTTACCATCTCCAGACGATTCTTAGCTTCGATGGAAACTTCACATAACTGTGGAGTGAACGAAGGCTGTATATGTCTTTTTATTTATTTTTTTTTTACAAGGAAGAAAGAACCAAAGGCCAGGAAAAAAAAAAATCCAGTTCGAAAAGTCGCTCGTAAGCTGACTCAAATTGCCTGGTAAATACATGAACAGATATAAATACCGTCTTGGATGGAGGGTATTAAGATGACTAATAGTGCGTTTGGGTTGTCAGAATATTTAAGTCATCGTCCCGAAGGGGTTTTACTGGAGTCTTGTTCAGCCTCTTTTAAAGCGATTGAGCCCTTTAATGCGAGAACTTTGTATTCCGTATTTTATTCTTGCTATCGAGAAGGAGTTTTATTGACTTCGGCGAGAGTTTTCGTAATGAAGGGGTTAGATAAGGCCTTCATTAATCCCTAGAGTACCGTACTGTGCCGCCCTCCTGAGCTGGACAAAAGCGTCTTAAATAAGAATAAGAATAAGAATACACATACGGCATTGGTCTGAAGAGGTTAAAGTTGTCTGGTAGTAATAAGAAAGAATGAAAGAAAAAAAAAAAAAACAGACGTCATGGATCCAGAGAGGTTAATGATAAAGGTAATGAGAGGTTGACTTGCGCAATTTCAGAGGTGAGTGAGTGATGCTTTCTCCCTCACTTAAGGAAATTACCCTACAGCCCAGAGCCACCTGACCTACAAGCTGGCATTATCCCTCCCATGCTGCACTTTCCATCACGCTTCCTTTCTCATCTTTCTCCCATCTTCATATTCGTTTATCCACTCTCATCGCATCCCCAAACCTTCTTCCCCAACACCTCCTCTCTCCCTATCTTATATTCTTTTTCCTTTCCTCTCCTTCCCCCGCCTTCTCTTCCCATCTCTCCCTCTTCCTCTCCCCATCCTTCCTCCTTCCTCTCATCTCTCTTGTCCTCCCTCTCCCACTTCCATCTCTCTCCCATCTCTTTCGTATCCCTCAACTTCTTGCCCATTCTTCTCCTCTACTTGCTCTTTCATCCTTCTCCTTTTCCCTTTCTCATCCCTCTGTCATACCTTGTCCCTCTCTCCTCCCTATTCCCGTCCTACTCTCCTCACTCTCTTCTTCCCTCCCCCCCTTCACTCCCTTATGGCTTCCTGCAGTGGTTAGATAGCACGGTGATACGGCTCTCTTATTGCAAAATGGCCTTGCATTTTTTTCCCCTTGTTCCTCTTCACCCAGCAGTAAGAATATAGGGGACTCAATTGTAAGGGGACTGTTGCAGGTTGTATTCTAGGGGATGACTGAGACTTAACAAAATATTATAATCTGCCCTTCCTTCATCCCTTTCTTCTCTTTGTACCACGTTATGCCGTGTGTGTGTGTTTTTTTTTTTCACAATTTCCATCCTTCTAGTCTCCCTTTTCTACCCGTTCCTTCTTTCCTTTGTCGCTTCCTTCTCTTCTTTCCCTTTTCCTTTATCGTCCATCTCTCATGCCTCCCCCTTTGCCATTACTTCCTTCCTCTCTGCCTCTCAGTTTACCTTGTTTCACAACTCTCAACCTTTTTTTTTTTTTTTTATTCACCCTCTCTTTTCCACTCCTCACGTAAGCTATCCGTGTTGCAATAGTTTTCGTTCCTCTTTCCTCTTCTGTACCCTTCTTTTTCTTCTTCTTTTGTTCCCTTCTTTCTCTCCTTCTTCTCTTCCCTTCTTTCTCTTTTCCCACTCTTCCCTTCTTTCTCTTCTCTTCCTCTTCCTTTCATTCTCTTTTCCTTCTCTCCTCTCCTCCTCTGTCCTCTCCTCTCCTCCTCTCTCCTCTCTCTCCTCTCCTCTTCTTTCCTCTCCTCTTTCCTCTTCTCTCCTCTCCTCTCCTCTCCTCTCCTCTCCTCCCCTCCTCTCTCTGTAGACCGCCATAACATTTTCAACCCTTGAACATCTTTCTTCGTTTATCCTTACACCTTCCAGATAATAATAACGAGGACCACCATTAGCGAGAGGGGTAAGGAAGACGATATCAGACTCCTCCAGTTCCTAAGATCCCCTCCAGGCTGAATAAAATCATCTTAGGGTTGCAGGAACAAGTGGGAGAAAGGTGTCATCGTAGTGAAATGGCTAGCCCTAGTTTTTCTACTTTCTTTAATCCCACCCCCCTCATTTTTAACTCTTCTTTTCCTTTCAACTTTTTTTTTCTATCCATATTACTTATTGCCCCGTGTAGCTCGAATATGATGTGGATGGTACACCTCAATTTTTCAATGGGCTTTTTGAAAACGTTTATTACCTTTTATTATTATTATCATTATTATTATTATTATTATTATTATTATTATTATTATTATTATTCGATCCATCTTCATCGCACGTCAGAGAAATAAGTTAGGAACGATATACAGAGGCCTGACGTTCTCTTTGTGTCAGGTGTTTCAAAAGTAGCGTAAAAATCTGGTTAATTGCCTCCTCCTTCCCGGTTTTCATTTTAAGTAGACGGCCATCACGCTCATATTATTGTTTCATGCCTCCCCTTTCTACCCATTGAGTGATCTCTCCTAGCAACCTTAGTTTTCCTCCTCTCCTTTTCCTCTTCTTTTGCCCTTCTTTCCCCCTTCTTTCCTTTCCCCCATAACCCTTATTTTCTTAAGTTACCTTTTCGCCTTCCTTTTCTGTACTACATTTATTCTTCCTCTTTTTTCCTCTCCTCTTCTCCCCTCTCCTCTCCTCTTCTCTTCTCTTCTCTCCTTTCCTCTCCTCTCCTCTCCTCTCCTCTCCTCTCCTCTCCTCTTCACAGGTGTCCTCTCCTCCTCTTCACAGGTGTCCTCTCCTCCTATATTTCCCAACACTCATCATCGTCTTCTGCCTTCAAGTGATGTCTCCCGTAACCTTAATTCTTTTTTTTTTTCTCTCACTATATTTTTCTACTTTTTTTCATACCTTCCCTCCTCACCTCTCGAGTGATGTCTTCCAGCCACCTTAAATCTTCCCCTTCTAAAACCCTATTTCTCAACTTTCTTTCGCGCCACCCCTTTCTACCCCTTGAGCGAACTCTCCTTTTCTCCCTAATTTGTTGCTCTCCCTCCACCTACTCCCCCCCCCCTACGTGCCCTTCTTTCTCCCTACTCTCCATTTTAACACAGTTCCCCACGAACCTTTCAAGCCCCCGCCCCCTTTCTTCCCCTCCAGTACGCCTTTCTCTCCCTGTTGTTCCTCCATTGTCACAGCTCCCCCTTTTTAACCCCATTCCCAAGCCTATGCATCTGCCCTTATTTACCCTCCAAGTATTCCTCTACCCCTTAGCCATTCCCTTTGTAGTTACTCATTCCTTTTCTTCTTTTTTCCGTTTTCAAGTGATTCTTCTTTCTTTTCTTTCCCTGTCTTTTTTTGTGCATCCGACTCACAACGCAAAAAGGAGCCACTTCCCAAGGTCTGCGAAGCCACTTACGGCACACCAGCACTAAAGTTGATCCTCTTCAGCTTTCGGGAACGTCACTCTTTCGCTAAAGCTTACGATCTCTGTGACAGTGTAGGAATATCACACTTAGACATGGTGTGATGATAATAACTCCTAACTTATCTTCTGTCATCCCAATCCGTTATGTTCCTCCCATCGACTATAGTTTCATCTCTCTCCCGTCTCACCCTATTGAACACTATCACGTAGCCTTTCCTGTTCCGCCTCTGCACACATCGAGTTATTTCTCCCTCCATCCATCTCTTTCCCCAGGGACGACGTCTTTTTCGTCTCATTTAGGTTACGGAGACGATTTTATTCAGCTTAAGAGATTTTACGCCCTCAACTCCCACCCGACCTGGTTTACGTTATCTCCTTCCAGCCCATATTATAATCCACTGTAGCTGTTCCTCTCCTCACTTCATCTCTCTTCCCCAGTTCACGTCCCTCCCCTCCTCCCCAGTCATCCCCTTCCCCATCCACCCAGTCCTCGGTAAGGCGGCAGTGGTGGTGGTTGGGAGAGGGGGTAGTCGTGGTGGTGGTGGTGGTGGGGGTGGCGGTCATCTGCCACCCACTACCCCGTTACTGTAATTATGGCAGGGAAAAAGTAGCGTGGGACTCCCTTATACCACCCCAGGCCATTCTCTTCCGCCATCACACTCCTACAGGCTAGCCCAGTGGGGGGTTGAGAGAGAGAGAGAGAGAGAGAGAGAATGCCAGTGTTGTAGTCGGTAGGCATACGTTTATTGGCTAAAACTTGTTCTTATACCAGTACCAGACAGTGTATATTAATATGTATATTATTTCATTTGTATAAATACTCTGTTGATATGTGTGTAAACATGAAGGAAAATTGTAAACATGAATGAAAATACACCAGTTATGTATTTTGGGAAGTATTTAAAAGACAACCAAAACACGCATTGTCTCAGCCTAAGTAAGCTGGATGGAATAGTTTAATTGTAGACGCGATTCTCATGATGGCGCTGTTTTTATGCTCTTTTGCCGGTGATGTATCTGCCCGCATTTTACCTGTACTCACATTCACACCTAGGAATTATCAGAATCATTAGCGATGATAAATTATGTAGTAACTAACTAGGTGTCTGTTTTTCCTCTACAGGTGAGTGACGTGCCTGTGGTGAGGTGATGAGGTGAGCCAAGGATCGAGTAGAGGGAAGGTGAGTTAGGCTTGTATTCTCGTCGGGTATAGGGAAGCTTTGTAACACCTTTTCCCTAACGATTTATTTTCCAAAGCACACATTGATATCACCTGTCTTGCTTCTTATACCTTTTTAATGTCGACATAGATTACAAGAATAACACACAAGAATATGGTAACAGCAGAATCGGAAATAAACCTGTTAGGAAGAGGTGTTAGTAAGCTTCCGAACCGCACCAGAATACCGTCTTTAATGTGACAGCCAAGGAAAATATTTCTGAGATGAAGTACTCTTACTGTACTTCCTCAACCTGGGTTAACTCCTTGATCCAGAGGACGTCGTTTTTTATTTTGTGCTTGCTATCTCCAGACCAATTTCAATAGTTAAGAAGGAATTGAAGTTTCCGGGAGATTAATTCAAGCCATATCTAACACATCCAGTTCGAATAGTCTCTCGTAAACTGCATTAAAGGTTTGATTTTAACAGGAGTACAGTAAGGAGTGAAGTGAGGAAGAATTCTGGAGCTGTGAAATGCCACTAATAGTATAAGCTTCTGTCAACAATATGTGGGCATTAGCTTAATAAATATTACGTTAGTTAACTCCTTTAGTCCGTTATAATTTACTGGCTTATTCTTCCTGCCTCTTTATAATTTTATTCAGCTTAGGAATAGAGAAGTGGAGGGGTTATGTACTGTGGAGCCTTAATTAAACTTCACTGCTTGTCTGAATATAAAACACAGAATACGTCAAGGAAGTGAGGGAGTTATGTACACGTAATTTCCCGTGTGGGTGACTCTGCAGTATGTCTAATGTGCTTACCTTTGATATTTCCTCTTTAGTATAATCGAGTGTTTTCCTTTCCATCACTCTGTTCTCCGTCCCTGCTGCCCATTTTTTTCCCCTACAGAAGTATGTTTAAAGGTGCCCTGCTGTTTATAGGAGCAATAGTAGTTCTTTTTATTCCATGTCTGCTTTGGTCAATTCGATTATTTCCTGTTATCTCTGGTGCAGATCTCAAAATTGCTTTATTTTCTTTTACTTCAGAGGTCCATGGTAGATAATTGTTAATATGGATGCAGTAGCTAGCCTCTCACATCATCTTAGGGGATTGAGGATATATGTAACTATTTGGTGTTTATCTGGGCCATCACGTTAACTGAATAGCACTACATAGAATTTTCAGTTTCAGAAGATAGGAAACTAAAATTTTCGTATTGATGCACATCGTATAATTATAGAGTCTTGTTATATAGTGTTGTGTTATATTATCTGGCTCAAGAGACTACCAGATGCAGGCCAAAGTTTTCAGTATCCAGTGCATTTCCGTACAATAGAGAGAGAGAGAGAGAGAGAGCAATAATAATGTGCATTTAGATGACAGTCAGTAACAAACTCCAACCGAACGATAAGTATCATTTTGCATTTTACATGTCCTCTTCAGCACGCCTTAGTGTGACCAATTCATTAGCCCTGCATCATCCTGAATCTCGGAAGTCTGTAATTTCTGGCGTGTCTTATTTAAAATGGTAGGCTGCATTGACGTGTGTCCGACGCATTGCAAAGCTCTAAGTACCGTAGATCCTCCTGTCCCGCTATTTGCAGACTTTACAGCCTTTTTTTTTAATATGCATATGTTGCGTATAAGAAATCCTTGTTTTTTACTTTAATCTTCACTCGTACAGAGACCAAACACTTTATGGCCAAACAAGAGTGAATGTTAGAGTGCGGAAGTGCGAAAAACGAAACTGTTGCTGGTTATATTAAATTGCTTGGGAGATATAATTATCCTGGAGGTGGGTTCACACTTTCATGGTCGGGATAACACTTGTATTCCCTCATAATTAATACCAAACGATTTCATTCAGTTGAGAGTGAATATTGGAGAAAATGTTAATATAGGTACCATTAATTCTGTTATACTCGCGTTTCTTTTCGTATTACTTACCAGCTAACCAAATACTTTTATTTAGCTGCATGTGAGTTATAGGAACCTGCGAGTGTTAAAGCCTGTGTAAATATGGATCCTTACAACATATTCATATTTGATCTCAAACAAATTTCATCTGTAAATAAGTTTCCATTGTCGTTCATTATTATCAGGTATATTTTTTTTTTAGCGATTTTTGTATATATATGTATTACTGATCCCTGTTTGACTGTAAAGTGTTTGCTAGTTGTACTGATAAAGGAAGAAGTAGATATATATTTAAAGCTAGAATTATAAACAGTCTGGGCTCAAGAAATTTTATGAACGTAGCCACTGGTGTACCGGTATATTTCGTCACGCTCCCTCTATTCCTGAAGCAGTCGACCTCCACACCACTCACACTTTCCACACCTTGCACCTCTCCCATTCCCCCTACCATTAACCCCCTCTCCCTCTCTATTCCTCTTCTTCCTTCCGTGACATCATATCCTTGGGCTACTCTCATATCCTCCCACCTAGGGTATGGGAGACTACTGAGGGTATCAAGTGTACCGTCGTCACGTTACCTGGTATTAACACTCGTGCTCATGTACTCTCTCGCTCGCGAACCTTGGCTCTTGGGACTCAGCGGAAAACAAATCGTCTTGGCCTAGCTGGAAGGCAGTAGGCTTCTATCAGTGGCGTGAACATGAGAGAACCAAAACCATTCAGTACCATGTTTCTTATTTTGTCTTAAGATAGACCTAAAAAAGGTAGCCATGAATTATTCATCACTACGATGATCAGCGACTTTTTTTTTTTCCTTTTAATTCTTCCGTTTTGCTTACGACGCCTAGTGGTCTAATGGCGAATACTTGAGGCGGAGACAACCCCGTCTTAAGCGTAGCGGTTGCAAGTGGTGACTGGAGGTTTCTTTATCATGTGTTGCTGCTAAGGGCATTGGTCAGTCTCCTACCTTTTAATATTCTTGGCAGCGGTAGCATGGACTTAGGCAAGGCGCTAAGCTTGGTCCCATAGGGAGTAATTTGTGACAGACTCATCGTTTTATCTCGTTACCACCGGCCGATAATATTCAGCTTCGGAGTGACCCATTGTAGTGGGATAACTATAGTTATTTTCATTATGTGTTATTGTTATTATTACTATTATTACTAATATTATTGTTATTATTATTATTGTTGTTATTATTATTAAACTATTTGATTTAGCTTAATGCAGATCTCTCGTACTGAAAGGTTCTATCTGTCTATCTATCTATTGCCAGACGCCATAATCCCGCAAGGGATGGCCATTTGACTTTGAGTTATTTGTTTTACGGGGAGGGGCACTATCCCTCCACCAACCCATATGTTGACACGTAGGGAGCACGTACGGTTTGGTTATATGGTTACCACCCAGCGTTGTAAATGGTTTCTTGGCATACAGGAAACCATTTGGCTTGTCACTCAGTGTAAAGCCACCTGTAAAAGAAAGAAAAGCAATAAGAAGTGACAGGAAAGATGGGAGAAATAGGAAGAGAGGTTAAGGCAATGAAAAGGTGAAGGAGCGATGTTGAGCGAAGGTGAGGTTCCATGGAGGTCTTTTCGGTACGGCCACCATGAATGGTGTATCGGGGTATACCTCTTACTGTAATGATACGAACGGTTTCTTTGGCATGTTTTCCGAGGCAACTCGATGATGTCGGTGACTCGGGGGGGGGGGGTGTTCCAGCAACTGTTCCTGGCATTTGTGGCCGCGAAGCCCCTTGTGTCAGTACTTTTAAATTTTGAAGATGCCAAGAGAATGTTGCCAGAAAACACTTTCGTGTGAAACCGCCTACGTTGATAAGCAGGTAGACAGGCAGGTTGATAGATAGGGTGGTAGGTAGGTAGATAAGTATGGTCAAGTGCCAAAATGTTTGAATGTTGACCGAAAGGGCGCCAGATCGAACCCACAATGGTACAGGGAGGAGTATACAAGATTTGAATTTTCGAGAAAGTGTTAGGGAAACTGACCTCCCACGAGACCTGCCGGCATGTCATAACTCACTAATACTATTACACCAGTCCAGAATAAGAACAATAATGGCATGTATTCAGGATGGACGGTGGCTATTATTTCCCAAGCAGTAATAAATTGTGTGTCATCATCTATTGCTCGTGGGACCGCTACGCCTCAGGGAACATCCTGTCAAGTTTGGAAAGAAAGAGAGAGAGGGAGAGAGATAAAAGGATTGTGAAAGAGGTAGATTTTCCATAATATCATGCTATATATGCCACTATTTTCCTGTGCCCAGATTCACAGACAGACTTAACTATAGATCCTCAGTCATAACCAGGATAGATACATATATATATATATATATACCATACGGGACAAGGTAAATGCCGTGCAGAGTCGTCCATTGTCTTGTGTTCATCCTGGTAATAGGAAAGACAAGTGAATTGATCGTAGGTTTGTTTTTGTAGTAAGAATAAAGAGACATGGGAAGAATTGTACACCCTCCTTTCCTTGTCCATCCAGCGTAAATAAATAAATAAATAAAATAAAATAAAATAAAATGAAATGAATTTGTTATGAAATAAAGTTAAGTTTGTGTGTAAATTTCTTCCGTGTTGCATGGGTAGCTCGAGGCGGCGTTGTGTTGTGTTTCTGGGACGGTGACGGTGCGTGTGATGATAGTGACGACCAGTGATTACGGCTTAGCACACTGATGATGGGGGTGACGATAGTGAAGCCGGTGATGGTTTGGGCGATGGTAGTGAAGGTGGTGACGGAGGCAGTCATCATCATCATGAATTAGGGTCGCAGTAATTTAAATCAAATCACCCACATCAACCCTTTCAGTGCGGTGGCTTTTGCGTCATTCATGCAATCACTCTGACGACTTTATCCAGCTTACAGGAGATTTGTTCTAGTGAACGGGGCTTAAATTATCCTCATTTAACATTTACAATACTATGATGTTATTTATTTATTTTTTCAGTTATTGTTATTCTTGCTACCTCGGATGAATTCATACAGCTCACGATAGACCTCGAATTGCGAATGGATTAAATGGAATAACGTAGATAAAAAAGATCATGATGATAGCTTACAATGGGGCCAAGTTTTTCCCCAAGGTTTAATATCCGGAAATGTTAAAAGTGGGTAGCTGGCACAAAGCCCAAATCACCAAGTAAGGCAGGGCTGGGGATATGGACACAAGCACAAGGCTGGCTGGAAGGTTGGCTTACAGTGGTTGAGACTTGCATTTTCATCCTTAGTAGTCGGAAGCTGCATCTACGCATACGTACATGGACTTGAGCAAGTGCCCTTGAAACACACACACACACACACACACACACACACACACACACACACACACACACACACACACACACACACACACACACACACACACACACACACACACACACACACACACACACACACACACACACACACACACACACACACACACACACACACACACACACACACACACACACACACACACACACACACACACACACACACACACACACACACACACACACACAGTGCTTTCGTAAGCATCTAGCGGACACCCATAGACGCACACACATGTACACATACACACCCGCATGACCTGTATGCTGCATATACTGTGGTACACACACACACACACACACACACACACACACACACACACACACATATGCAAGCCTGCACTGAGACGTATATACTTGTTTTACACAGAATAAAATTTCATACGCACACACATTTAGGTTACATTATGCTTTCAAACACACACTTGCTCATACTGTATATAATTTTCAACATGCATACTTCATGCACACATGCATACCCTCACACGCTCGCACGCATGCATACACTTGCACACACACACATAGATACACATCCACACACACGCATATACTTTCATACACAAGCCCACTTAAAAATTCTGATAAGAATATGCTTATGCATGCACACGGATACACGCACACATACACATTTTCATACACACTCATACGCACACATTCGTATGCATACACACTTTCCTAGACACGCGCACTGTTACCAACTCCGACAGAATAGCTGGCCTCCGTAATGGCCCCAAATTGCAGGAGAAAGGTTTAGTTTTTCAGGGGTGGGTGGCTGGGGGGGCGGAGGGGGGCTGAAGTTGTGCGTTGCGACATTGGTAATGGCGGCGACGCTTGACGTAACGTTTGCATCACCAGCGTATAGGAAGAGCTGGGTCGATAAAATAAAATGTATGATAGAGAATATAGCACGTCCTTCTGTGTCGCTCTTCTTTTGTAACGTATTCTTTATGTATGTGTTAGAATACAGTACTTCTCTCAGTTTATTTTCCCTTCTTAGTCTAACGTTTTCATCTTTGTTATGCATTCTTCCTCTAGTCATTGATTCAAGGACAAGGTTGAAATGAGCTAGGGAATAAAATAGCTGTCCACCTTAGTATGTACAGAATACGAGGAAATGGAAACGTAGGCACAGTTACAGTTAATACAAGCTTGGTTATGGTAAGGGATAGATGATTTAATGGAGAGCAAGACATGAGTTAACTCCTTCAGCCGTAGGACGTCTTTCTTATTGTGGCTAACGTCAGACGATTTTTTTTTTTTTTTTTTTTTTTTTTTTTTTTTTTAGGGAAGGACGTCTTTGGGCTGAAAGAATTGGCTAAGACTGTCGTGATTGATGGACATTTTAGGAAGTTGGGAGGGATTATGATGAGGGGCTAATAGAGAAGGATGGTTATTGAGAGGGGGAGTTGTGGTGGGGAATGAGAGAGAGAGAGAGAGAGAGAGAGAGAGAGAGAGAGAGAGAGAGAGAGAGAGAGAGAGAGAGAGCAGAGGATGTAGCGTGGTATACACACAGTAGGATGGATGGTTATGGATATGATAGGGATTGAAAGATTAGTAAGATGGTGGGCTGTAATTTGGGATAGGGGATGGTAGGGGGGAGGGGTTGTGATGTGATGAGGACGAAGAACATCAGTGGGATGAGAAGGGGTTGTGATGAGGGATGTGGGGGGTGGGGGGGCGGTGACATAGGGAGGGATGGGTGGTTGAGAGGGGGGAGGGAGGATGACAGAGGAGGGAGTCTGATTAACGGGGGAGGAGGGAAGGGATGGAGGATGGTAGAATGGGAGGGGTTGGGAGACAGAAGAAGAACGGAGAGAGTGCATGTGGAGAGTGGTGAGCGCCAGGTAGCAAAGGAGAAGCATCTGTCTCCAGTCATAACGCCCCTTACATGATGCGGCGTCCGGCAGTAGACAGGCATTCATATAGATAGGTAGGTAGACAGATAGATAGACAGATAGATGCAGTGTCACAGCATACTTACTGTAACCGACAAGACTATGAAGCATAAAGAATATAAGAACGTGAATTATAGTACCGTTGTAGAAAGTAGTTAGATAGGTGGTTGAGGGAGTGGCAAAAACAGTGTGGAAGGTCATTTATGGATGAAGTATTATGATAGATCCTGAGTAATTTTAGGTAATGGTTTTCCTTTATTAGTCTTGGGTTCGGTTCCCAAAGGTGTGTGTGTGTGTGTGTGTGTGTGTGTGTGTGTGTGTGTGTGTGTGTGTGTGTATCTAACTGCAGAAGTATAAAAATAGGGTCGTAAAGCAGAAGGCTCTCCACAAACAGCTCCAGGTGTTCTGAGACGAGTTAAGGCTACACCTGTGATTGCCGCTGAGATTGTGGGTTTAGAGAGAGAGAGAGAGAGAGAGAGAGAGAGAGAGAGAAGCGTGATACAGAAAACAAGATTACAAATCCGCCTCAGGTAAACTGCGTCTAAGTGTTATTAGCTCAAACCTGCGTGGAGGAAGACAAAACACAATCATTAGTGGGTGGGTGGAGTGTGCAGGTGGAGTGCGGGTGGAGAGAAGTGGAGGCAGTGGGTGTAATAAGTAATGGATTTCCCCTCTTCTTCCCTTGCTTTCCCCCTCCACCCTCCCTCTTCCCTGCCTCTCCTTCTGCCCTTTCTGGTTACTCCGCTGAAGTACATTACCGTTTTGTTTCTTCTGGTTTTCTCCCTTCTCTTTTCCCTCCTTTCTTTCCCTCTTCCCATCTTGCTCTTCCCCATCCCAGTCTCTTGTTTACCCCGCTTTTTCCATGTTTGCCGCACATATCCCCCTCAACCCCGCACATCCGTCACACTTTTTTAATATGACTGTGGACATGTGTTAATGAGCCTGTTTCCGAGGTCTAGTAGCCCACCGATGACACACTAAATGAAAGTTAACCCACAGCAGCCCCCACACCTTGCCTGGCACGTGGGCGTAAAAAAAATCCACTCGTCTCTTCTGTGACATTCAGTTCTGGTGTTGTGATATTAATGGTGATGTTTTTATGACGCGTCATACTTACTGAAACTATGTAATATCCTAGTTAATTAACACAAACCGTTCCCTGCAAAAGTCGAAATTGAACCTACAACCACTCAGCCTACAGTTCACCTCATTTTCCATTTCACTAATCTGTCCACTCCACCTCTCTACTCAAAAATTACCTTCCTTTAACTCAGTCTTTTCCCACCTCTTCTCTTCACTTTATAACCCTTACTTCCTTCATCGTCCACCAGCCTTTGTCACCTTTTTTGTCATCCCACACTTTACTTCCTCCGCTTCACATCTCCCTCACCCCATTTCTCTTCCCCTCCCGTCCCGTTATTTGCTCTCCTCACCTCTCCCATACGTCCTCCACTCTCCCCGCATTACCTCTCCCTCCTGTCCCTCTCCCTTACTCTTTTTGCTCCCTTAGCTGCCTTTCTCTGCCTTCTCCCCTTTCTCTCATTCCCCTACCTTCTCCCCTGTCTCTCATTCTCCTACCTCTCCCTCTCTCACCTTCAACCAACATCGGTCCCCTACATCCTTATAGTTCTCCCTTCCCTTTCTGCCCCCACACCTCTCCCTCTCTTTCCGATGTACTGCACACCACTTCCTCTCTCCCTCACACTACTATATCTCCCCCTTCCATACATTCCCACACCCTTACATCTCTCTCTCCCCTACTTCCCCACCGCCCCTCCTTATTTTCCCGGCCATTAGCATCAGTTAGTGTTGTCATGCCGTGTGCCTCCATTACGGTGGGAGGCGAGGCGTGAAGGGGACCAGACTTACCTTAATCACATTTACTACCACATTACCCGGATAATAATAATAATAATACCTTAGTTACTAGAATTGAATATTAATATACTCGAATGTACTGTAGCTTCTTCGGTACAAATGGTTTTAGCGAATCTTACTGTAATCCTTTGAATGCATGATTTCTTTTACTTCAGAAAAATCGTTCTAATGGTACTGTAGATGAGCTACTAAGTTGGACCATTGCATTGAGAGATGGCGGGATTAAGAAACCCTGTACTGCAGTTATTACGGATACTTTCATATTGGATTTTCCCATGGAAATAAAGAAAAAAATCAGTCGTAGAAACTAAAGGTAAAATAGGGGGTGGCCTAGATAGCAAAAATAACACGAAAAGTTGTGTTGTAAGTATACTGTTGCATTGAAGCAGGAAGTTGCGTGAGTGTTGAACGAGTGCAGTTGCAAGACTTGGAGTAGGCCCTGTCGAAAATAGTAGAGGATTTATTTATATATGTAAAAGCACCTGTGTATGTATGTATATAACATGAGGGATGGCCTCAACAAAAGGGTCTCTTAGCCTCCTGTCCCTGTTCAGTACTAACCTATTTTTCCACAGCATACCTTCCTCCTTTGTGTATTGCCCTGCCTTATCAGTCCATCATATTCTTTCCTACTTCAGCTACGGCAAAATCTCTCTCTCTCTCTCTCTCTCTCTCTCTCTCTCTCTCTCTCTCTCTCTCTCTCTCTCTCTCTCTCTCTCTCTCTCTTTCTCATACACCATTATCATCACCATCATCAACATCGCCATCTTCCTAATTAGTATCACCGTCATTATCACGTCATCATAGTCTTTCTCTTTCTCTCTTACACACACACACACACACACACACACACACACACACACACACACACACACACACACACACACACACACACACACACACACACACACACACACACACACACACACACACACACACACACACACACACACACACACACACACACACACGAGACAATGAGTAGCACCGGGACCCAGTCTGGCCCCAAACAATGCCACTCTCACGCCGCCACAATGGAAGCGTCGGGGAGGGAAGGCAAATGTGGCAGTGAAGTAGGGAAAGCAATTACACGCCCAGTAAAAAGAAAAAAAACCTTGAGAGGAAAGTAAAGAAGTATTGGTGTGACCCGTACTTTAATTTTTGCCTCCTCAGTCTGACGATGTAGTTTTTGCTTTACTAATACCACCTGACGATTTTATTCACTTTGGGATAGAGTTGTCTTGGTGAAGGGGTTAGAAAGGCCATATCTAGGTCTTCCAGCTCGGAAAGACCCTCTAATGCAAAGTTAAGTAATCGTAGTATAGTAGAAACATAAGGAATAATACGTCATCGGACTGAAGTGGTTAAGGCTCTGACATTCCTCCTCCTCCCCGATTTTTTTTTTTCTTAGTTCTACCATTTGTAAAAAAACATTGTCATATTATTAAACTAGAGAGGTAAGCTGTAGGCCCGACCCCTATTTATGAGTTAATCTTAAAACACCTGTAAGAAGATTAATGGTTTTACCGGTACTGTATTCCACTTTACTTAAGGCAGTCAGTAACGAGGCAGAAAATACAGACTTCTTTTACTGTATGTTTTCGTCAGGTGTTTTAATAAAGCTTCACCTCAGCGATCTCAGGTTTAAGAACAGGGTCGATTATTTTTTGCCAGAGCATATAGCTAACACTGGTAATAAGTATACAGATTAAATGAATAAATACGTATTTTTTATTAGTGCCGATACGTTATGGTGGCAGTCTGAAAAAGTAACGAGTAATGTTATGGTACTGAACAGGTTAATTCTACACAGCACAATCTATATTCTGGGTCAACCATTCCTTGCAGCCCTTTTCAAATTGTGTCAGTACCTTAACCTCTTAGCTACAATGACGACCAGTTTTTTGGTTTCTGTTACGTCACCGTCTCGAACGAATATTTTATATATAGACAGACAAACATCCAGATAGACTGATAAATAGACACATTGATATGCCTGTAGATTTTCATGAGTATTCTAGTATATTTATGTTGAAAATTTTATTATAATCTGCACATATATTGCTCCTGTCTGACCCCTGTATTTCGGTTTTGTCATTCACATTCTCACCCTCGCTGTCCTCAATAACTAGGTGTGATTGTCTTCATTCTTTCCTCTCACCTTGGATTGCCACCTTGTTTCCTCGAATTTCCCGTGTGTCTTACTTCTTTTGTTTCGGAACTTGAATGTCTTGCACTATGTCTTTTTTCCCTTATTTCTTCATCTCTATTTTTTTTCCCTCCTCGTATTCTCCCACATTTCCCTGTCCCTCATTTCTTGATATATATACAGTATGCTTCCTTGTGTGTGTGTGTGTGTGTGTGTGTGTGTGTGTGTGTGTGTGTGTGTGTGTGTGTGTGTTTTACTATATTTCTTCACAACTTTGCCACATTTCTGCCTTGTTCTCATTTTATTCCTCGTACTTGCATTGTCTTGTCACTACTTCGTTTATTAATATAATCCTTTATACTCTAAATTTGAGTTTTTCCTTTACCCTATATATACATTTCTTCCTTTCTCACCTCTCCTTGTACTTTTATCTTCCTGCTTTCTCAGCCTTCCCCTCCTTCCCTCCACCCGCTTCCTGGTCCCTCATCCTTCCGCATAGTTTTACACTCTCCATTTTTCCTTCCTCCACCTCTCCCTTCCTCCCGTCAACTCATCTTTCCCTCCACTTTTCTTGATTCCTTTTCCATTTTCCCTCATCCGTCTTCCTTACCCCTCTCTCCCTCTGCTATTCACTCCTCCGTCAGCCAACTCGTTTGGCTGCCTAATTTTCTTCGTGCTTCTCATCTTCATCGTCACCACCCAATCTTTTTTTATTGCTTACCCACTTTCCTCCCTTCCTGTCTTCCTGCTTACATTCTGCCGTCTCTCCCCCCCCCCTCACTTCTTGCCTGCGTACATGCCTTGTTTTTTCTGTTATCTTCCTACCTACTTTCTTACTGCCTGCCACCCTTCCTGCCTTCCTACTTAAATTCCACTCTACACGCCTTCCTAGCTGCCGTCTTGCCTACTTACCGGCCTTACTCTTTCTTGCCCATTGTTTTGCTTTCACACCTACAGTACCTGCTTCCTTCCCAGCCCGTCTGTTTGTCTTTGCCTTCCATACTGCTTTCCTAATTAGTGTTGCGTACCGACTTGCTATCTGACCACGTACCTTCCTGTTTAGCTTCCATTTTGCCTTCTCTGTTACCAGCCCATCCTTCTTCCTTCTTTTTCTTTTTCCTTCAGTCCATTCATATCCATTCTGACTCAGACCTCCTCTTTCATCCTACCTCCCTACCCGACTTTATTCATCGTTCCTTCCTTCCTCTTCTTCTTCTTCCATTCATCCACCCATCTATCCTTCCTCACTTCCTTCCTCCCTTCCTTCCTGCTTTTTCCCTTTCCTCTCCCTCCTTGCCTCCCTCCCCTCCTTCCTTTATTCTTTCAATCCTTCCTTCCTTGCTTCTTCCTCTCCTTACTTCATATGCATGTACTTACCTGATACCTTCACACCCTCTCACTTAGTTACTTACCAGCTTTCCTTCCCTCATACTTTCTCCCTTTCCTCTTTCATTCTACCTTCCTTCCTTCCCACCACTTTTCATTTATCTCTTCCTTCTTTCCTTCCTTTTTTTCCTTCCTTCCTTCCTTCATCCTTCCTACCTTGTCTCCTTCCGTGGAGCCGTATCAGTGGCAGGTGAGTCCACAGCTGTTCAGGTAACCGGAAGTGGCCAGGTGTTTGTCCTAGGGGGTAACCAGAAGTCATCATTATCTATTCATCAGTCCTTCCTCTCTCTCTCTCTCTCTCTCTCTCTCTCTCTCTCTCTCTCTCTCTCTCTCTCTCTCTCTCTCTCTCGTTCGTTCTATAATTTTTCTCTCCTCTTTTCCTCCCTCCTCCTCCTATTTTTTATTCTTTCTTCTCTTTCCCTTTCCTCTTTTCTCCCTTCTACCGTTTCTCCTTCCTTCTTTTCCTTTTTTCCCCTCTTTTCGACCCCCCCCCTTTTTTCCCTTCCTCCCTCTCCCCATTTTCCTCCTTTTTATTTTACCTTCAATCGTGTAGTGTTCTCCCCGCCTTCATATAATAGAGAGAGAGAGAGAGAGAGAGAGAGAGAGAGAGAGAATGTACGTCATATAAGAACAATTAAAGTACCTGTATAAGTAAGTGGTTTTGCGGTGGCTCGGGGGTTGCTTGTTTGTCTTATGACCATCTTCTACCCTGAGTCGAAAGTTCGGTCCATGGTAGTATGTCCTTTCAATTGCTTGCCTGTGTTTGCATCCTGTCTGTCCTTAATTGACATATGGAGACTTTAGCTCGTATTCTCGTTGGTTAAGGAAGCACCCTAACAGCTCCTCCATAGCGATTTATTCTTGGATCCGGCTGGTTAGTATGATTTTGTACCTTACCTATGCAGAGTATGGTGATAATAGAATGATTTAAGCAACGCAAAAGATGATAGTAATGTGTAATAAACAAAATAACTCGCTAAGGAAGGGGTGTTAGGGAGCTTCTTTAACTGACAAGAATACGGGCCGTTGACACACACACACACACACACACACACACACACACACACACACACACACACACACACACACACACACACACACACACACACACACACACACACACACACACACACACACACACACACACACACACACACACATACCACTATAACATTACAGCTTTCTTGACACCACAAACACCCCTTCCCCGTACATCGCCAGCATGGGGGAGGGTTAATTCTTACAACCACTCTCCCACTGATGAGAATTTTCAGTCTTGCCGTGGACATCATAGACTTAATTACATACAAAGTCAATAAACGTGAGAAATTGTAATAAATACTGCCTCACTTCCCTTTCTTTTTAATCATATCTTCCCCCCTCATCCTTCCGCCATTTTTCATCTCCCCTCGCAGCATCCCCACTCTTCCTCCTCTGCTTCCTCTTCCTTTACTTTCATCCTTTCACTCCCAGTCAGTTTTTCTGGTCTTCGTTTCCTCCCTCGCTTCCATCCTTTCACCGCAAGTTATTAAAATCATTACTCATTAATCTGTTGGGTTTGTGCGTACGTGTGTGTGTGGTGTGTGTGTGTGTGTGTGTGTGTGTGTGTGTGTGTGTGTGTGTGTGTGTGTGTGTGTGTGTGTGTGTGTGTGTGTGTGTGTGCGTGCATGCTTGCGTGCTTGCATGTGTGTGTGTATAGAAATATGTAAATAAAAAGAATGTGCATGTTACAATGACGACATAAGCTACCAGTGACCTCCCGACCTCTGAAGCAAGGCAGTCCCTCAAACACCCTACCATTTAGCCAGCAAATATCAGTCTGGGTGTATATGTAGCATTGTTGGGCGGGTTGTCGAGAGAGGTGTTGCTATTTTTTTATCCAGTCACTTCCAATGAGGCTTTGAATAGGAGCAGCAACACCACCATCACCACTGAGGCACGTGAGGGAGGGGGCCTGGTGTGATTGGTGACCCTACCCTGTCGTTGTCATGGCTACCTGTGTTTGAGTCTGGGGCGGCAAGGTGAGGTTGGGTTGAGAGAGAGGGTGAATGATGTGGTGAAAGAAGTACGGCAATTGTTCTTTTGTCTTAAAAGTTATGCGGTGACTGTGTGTGTGTGTGTGTGTGTGTGTGTGTGTGTGTGTGTGTGTGTGTGTGTGTGTGTGTGTGTGCAATTCGGAAGATTATGTTAAATTCTGAGAGAGAGAGAGAGAGAGAGAGAGAGAGAGAGAGAGAGAGAGAGAGAGAGAGGCGGAGCGAATCACATCTTAGCCTATGCAGTGAATATTCGAAACAGTATTCATTACACACACACACGCACACACACACACACACACACACACACACACACACACACACACACACACACACACACACACACACACACACACACACACACACACACACACACACACACACACACACACACACACACACACACACACACACACACACACACACACACACACACACACACACACACACACACACACACACACACACATTATTCTAATCTGCCATCATTACCCAAAACATGAGAGAAAGGAAGCGAGAGAGGACGAAGACACGGCGGAAGTTGAAGTGGGGGGGAAGGGGGAGAAAGTGAAGATGAGGGTGTACCAGAAGCGAAGGGGTGGAAGTGTGGGGGTGGAAGTAGAAGGTGGGGACGACAGAGAGTGGAAATAAAAGAAGAAAGTTTGAGTGGAAATGAATGGGTGTTGCGAAAGGGGGTAGGTTTGAGAGTGAAGATGAGTGTGTAGGGAGAGGGAGAATACAAAAGGTGGTGGAAGAAACGAAGATGTGGAAATGTGGTGAGGGAAGTACAAGGTGGAGACGAAAAACAGTGGAAAGAAAAGAGGAGGTATGAGAAGTGGAAAGCAAATAAGAGTTACGAAAGGGAGTGGAAGTGATGAGAATGGGAAGTGAACAGTGGAAGAAATGTGTGGGTGTCCTTGATGAACGTGAGTGAAAACTTAGAGGATGTAAGTGAAAGGTGACAAATGGGAAGGGAGATGACGAGAGAGTGGGAAATGAAGGCGAAGGTATGGGGGAATGACAGGAGGAGACGCAAGATGGTAGAAATGTGGACGTAAGTATCGAAAGAGAGTGGAAATAAGGAAAGTGAGGACTGAGATGAGAGTATACCGTGCCAAGACTGAGAAAGAGAGAAGTGAGGCGGAGGGAATGTGGGAAAGGATCCGTTCATTTTGAGATACCTGAACTCACTGCTGTAGGAAGTACTGGGGTCGTAGGCAGGTTGAAAATAAGACGGAGAAGCCTGGTTCAGATTTACGAGTGAGATGTAAATGGAGTGACGAGAAGTGAGAATGAGAGGTATGAGGAAATGCTCTAGGAGAAATGAGGGAAGGTGATAATGTAGTAAAGACGGTCGTTAAGTGAAGGTAGAGATGGCGACACAGTTGGGGATGGAAAAGAAATTAGACGAGATATACGAATAAGAGGGCTGAAAGTGATTGATAAAGAGTGGAAGTGAGGAAAATGAAGAGGTGAGAGCAGGAACCGAAGTGAAAGTACCGGTAGACGAGAGGAAGTGAGGAAGACGGGGATGAAAAAATGTAACGGAGAAAGTGAGATGAACGAACTTGAATGAAAGCTGATGACAAGGTGAAGTCAGGAATGAAAATGAAAGCAGACAAAGCGGAGATGACGGAGATGAATGACAGCAGAAAAATATGTTGAGCAGGACTAAGAGACCAACAACCCTTCACTACGATGCCGTCCTTTCCGAGATGTAGAAAGCAGTCAGACGGTAGTGAGAATAAAAGAAAAAATGATAATAATATCGAAGTGGTTACCAGTATTTTTTATTTTAATCCGTGGCGTCAGAACAGATCATAGAAACAAAATCCAAAATGAACAAGAATGTGATTTTTAAAAGGATGTCCTCGGGCTGAAGGGTTTAAGCATATTGCCTTTTCAGTCCGAAGGCGTTTTATATTGATTCAGTCTTTGTACCTCCAGTCGATTCTGTTCAGCTTTAGGGAGACCATTTTTAATGAAGGGGTTAATGAACGCTGTATCATGCCTCTGCAATTCGAATAGTCGCGTCTAAGTTGGAGAGAATTTTTGTTGTGGAAGCGAGAATAGTAGACACAATATATCATCGGAGTGAAGGAGTTGAGGAGTGAAAATGAGTGAGTTATGAAGTGATAGTGAAATTGGTAGGCCGCAAAGTGAATATGGAAGACAGGCGACAAAAAAGTAAGAGGAATGGAGGTGAGAGGTAGGAGTGAAACTGCATTATGAAGTGACGATATGGAAATGACAAGGAAGTGAAATTTGAAAAGTGATTAAATGAAGCGTAAAAGAAATGACAAGTGTAAATGTGTAAGAAGTGACGGAAGCAGTTATAAGATTGAAAATGAAAGGAGTTAAGAAGAAAGGAAAGGAAATTAAACGCTGAAATGAAGGCGATGCTTTGATACGGTAACTGGAGATGGAATACGAAAATGAGTTAAAATAATAGGAAATTACGAAAGGAGCTGGTAGAATGGAAATGAAAACTGACAGCGATAAAGAAAACACACACGAAAGGACATTACTGGAGTGAACATGAAATATTACTGAATGAAAATAAAGACAAGCGCGCGCGCAAAGCTAAAATTGGAGTATTGACAAGGAACTATTTTATATATATATATATATATATATATATATATATATATATATATATGAATATGAAGGAAGATGAGGAAAGGAAGTGAGTGCCTAGGTAGTTTAAGAGGAAATGAGCCAGTCATCCACTTTTAAACTAACATCTAGAGTCATTTCCCGGGTAATGACCTGAGAGTGGAGGTGATTCGTCTTGCCTTGCAGCCTCTGAACAGTTATCGTTCATTATTCTGTTTTGACTCTAACTTGGCCTCAAATGCCCGCTCTCGACATTGGATTTTGAGCTATAACAACAGAGTAACACTAGAATATGATTTAGTCACGAAAAGGGGGTGTGGAAAAGATGTAGAGCCGTAGCATTGTTTTTTCTGACCCTGGACTGTGTGATATAATCTGCAACAGGACACAAATACGACCCAAGTTAAAGTGAAAAAGGTTAAACCCCTCAGCCCCAGGTCTTAGCTATCTGTAATGTAAATCTTGTTGCTAATAAACTGTTTTATTTAGCTTAGAGGCGAGGGACCTCTGGTACTGGAGGGATTAAAGAAGGCTTTTGTTTAACCCCTTCATTTTACAAAGTCTCTCCTAAGCTGAGTAAAATTGTCTGGTGACCGGGAAGGATGGAAAAGAAAAAATCTGATTCAATGGCTAAACTAACATTTATAGTTCTTTTACTTCAGCTTGACCCAGATTTTAGACCTTTTACAACTTATGTAGCTCAGTGGGAGAAAGAAAGAGAAAGAAACAGTGCTACGGCCCTGTATCCTTTCCATATCACTTCTTTGTAATAAAGGTCATAGTGAGTCTTAGTAAGAAAACAACGAAACAGTTTGGCCCATCGTTGTCTTTTCCGACCCATATAGTGCTCACCAAGACGATAGTTACGTTTCGCTCAGATGACTACGGTGGCTTTGATGACAGAGGCTGTGTTTCTCAGACGCTTTTCTGTTCCCACGCTGCTTTTCTTTAGAGAGAGAGAGAGAGAGAGAGAGAGAGAGAGAGAGAGAGAGAGATGCGGAACTCATTAATAACCATTAACATCCTGCGCTATCATTTACGCCTTCTAAGTACTGATAGGGAGAAAGACACTGTAAATAAACTTTAGAATAAAGAGAGAACAAGAAAAAATAGCACTTCCTGGAAATCGGCTCTCATGTTTATTTTCTCCCGGCAAATGATTTCTTCTTTAATTTCTTCATTCCCCTGACGTCTTTTGTTTACCGTTTATTATGTCAACAGGGTAGCCTAGTTTTGTGTCGCTGCACTTCAGGGTGATAGTGATGATGTGTGTGTGTGTGTGTGTGTGTGTGTGTGTGTGTGTGTGTGTGTGTGTGTGTGTGTGTGTGTGTGTGTGCTGTTCTTAAAGTTACGGTAGGGTAATTTTTGCAATCTGATGTTTTAGAAACTCGTTATTTAAGACTCTTCCTTTAGTCCACTCCTCCATCATCATCATTTATTCTTTTTTATGCATCATCATTATCATCATCATCATCATCATCATTATTATTCATTTACTCGTTCATTTGTCGATCATTCAATATTTATAAGTTCATTTTTGCATTCGTCCATGGATTATCGTACGTTGATTCATTGATAGATTCATTTATGATTGCATCAGTTATTAAAAAGTAATTTATTCCTGCATTGTCATGGAAGGGCGGACCCCAACAGCAAATATTTCCGACACTGTACGGTAAATAGTGTTTGTTTTTATTCATTGTCAGGGGAGGCTCTTGACCCCCATTATTAAAGAGAAAATGTACAGTAAT
>NC_137044.1:4065176-4067676 GCF_032717465.1 Coenobita brevimanus
TCCTGCACTCTAGAAAAACTTCAAACAGCTTGCAGTAGGTCTTCATTCTCTGTGACTTTTTAAAAACCAGTGGTAGAACTAAAGGGTGGGCAGAAATTATGGGTCATGATTGTAGGTTTAGTCACGGTCAGTAACCATTTTTATATGAGGGAGGTTACGAGATGATAAAGTCAAAGTTCAACCCACAGTTAATATGTAAGTTTTCATGTGGTTGTTGGAGTTTTGAGACTGTGTAAAGGAGCCTTTATTCCTGACTGTATACACTTACCAGTCCACCTGCGACTCACTGCTACCTACAGTATGCCATGCAATTTCATGCCCAAACACCTTCGTGACTCTTCCCCCGTTCGCCTTTTTACCTTCTCACACACCCATCACTCACCCACCCTCCCACCTACATGCCCACCCACCCACCCACGTACAAGCCCAGCCACTCACCACTGCGTGCCACCCACCTGTATACCCACCCACAGGCCTTTCACTTTAGCCAATACCACCCATCTGTATACCCTCTCCATTCTCCGCCTTCACACTCATTTTACCACCCACCTGCCACCCCCCCACCCTGTAGATATCCACCCTACCTCTTACGTATTTACCATTAACTGCAGCCTCTCACTCCACAGCCCATTATCATGCCCTCTTTCCTCCACTCTCATTCTCACCTTCTCACCCATTATCCCTTGCGTTGACACCCGCGTACATAACCCCCATCCAACCGCCAGCCACTTTCATGGCCGTCCACCTTTGTGTCTTCAGCCTCGTCGTCTCACCTACCTACCTGCCTGTTTTCTCACTGATTGGTCACACCCCGTACCTGCCTAAACGCCCATCTACCATTCATTACTACCTTTACCACCCATCTTTGTGCCCTCTCCCTCGGTCACTTCACCATCTACCGCCCACATACGTATCCCACCACCCACCCACACATCCATCCATTTATACCACCTTCCGCAACATCTTACCGCTGCTTTGCTGTTCGTTTCTTAAGCTTGTAGAATAGATACCATAGTTATGGCCTGGTAGCATACAACCCTGAAAGCATTAATGTCATCTTTTTTATTTATTTATTTTTTTTGCTAAATTTTTACACATAGCCTACACATTCACCATACTCCCATCTGTGTACAGACTAGGAGAAAAGTTTGGATCCATTGCATCTACTTTATACATGTCCGTCACTTTCCTCCCGTACACAGCACATCAGAGAGGATTATCTGTGTGCAGAGAAAAACAGCAAACCTCTCACAGTTTAGGAATACTAGGCAGCAGAGGAGAGTAATAAGTGGAAGAACTGAAATAACAGCTGAACTTTTGAGTCCGATTATACCTTCCTGCATAATATCCCTCCAACCTTGCAACCTCTCCCACCATCCTTCTGCCCTTCTACCTCACCCACGTACCCATCTTCGCTCCCATCTCACCCACGTATCTATCTTCCCTCCCATCTCACCCACGTATCTATTTTCCCTCCCACCTTACCCACGTACCCAGCTGCCGTGCCATGATATCAGCCAGATGCCCTCCCTTCAACCACATGCCTACCGTCCCGCCCCGTCCATCCTCTTTTATAGCAGCCGCCTAACCACACAACCATCTGCCCCTCCCCCCACTTCCCCTTTCCCCACTCTTGTCCACCATCTGGGCATCCACACTTGCTCTTCTACATAGCCTCCTCAGCCCACTTTCCCTCCACTTCTTTCCATTTTTTTAACCCCATCTCTATTATGATGCATTTTTCGTTTTGGTATTGGTGCTGTCATTTTATTTCATTCAGCTTAGAAGATGTTTGAAATGGGAGTTTAATATATCCTGTCTTGAGATCACCACTAACAGAAATCTCTCTTGATTTGAATATTATTGTCTGCTGGTGGCCTGATTTAGATTTTAAAAAATAAGACGTCATTAGATTGAAGACACTGATGCTGTCGTATTGTTGTGCCAGCATCTTCGCAGGTCATTTCACACCTTTGCCTAGCCTCGCAATATTTTTACCACATATAAATACTTAAATATAGTTTTTTTTCGGATACAGAAAGCCACATAACTCTCAGCATATTTCACCCATCCATTCATCTAACCATACACTCTACCCCATCTCCCCTTCCTCCCTACCACCCCTTTCCCCACCCATCACTTGAGCCATCTCCCCCAAGCTGAGTTGCGTGAGTAGAGTTCCGCTGCGTCAGGTGCTCATTACACACACACACACACACACACACACACACACACACACACACACACACACACACACACACACACACACACACACACACACACACACACACACACACACACACACACACACACACACACACACACACACACACACACACACACACACACACACACACACACACACACACACACACACACACACACACACACACACACACACACACACACACACACACACACACACACACACACACACACACACACACACACACACACACACACACACACACACACACACACACACACACACACACACACA
>NC_137044.1:4072676-4117676 GCF_032717465.1 Coenobita brevimanus
TACACTGATGCGAGAGTATTAATAAAAACAAAAACTGTTGTGTGTGTTGTGGTGAGTATCCTTGTATGCTTCTCTCTCTCTCTCTCTCCACCTTCGTCTTACCTGCAAGAGAGCAGCAACAGAATGAGAGTTGGCGTGTAGTATGATTTGTTGTGGGCGCGGTAGACAATGATAAGGTAGTTGAGGGAGGGCGTGGTTGTGTTGTTGGGTTGTGTTCAGTACTTTAGATTGGCTAATGTTGGCCGTGGTGGGAGCGGGGAAATGTATAGGTGTAGCAGGATGCGGGTGTGGTTCTTGATGGGCGATACTAAGCGTGTGGGTACAATGTAGGGAACGATTTGTGCGTATGAGGTGGGAGTAAGGGTGTTAACTGGAGTATGTTTGGCCCTGGCCTGAAAGATATTTGGGCGTTTACTGCTTTAAAGTGTGGACTTCGATTGCAAGACATCTGAGTGTGTGGGCGTGGGATTGAAAGATATTTGTTTGTAGGGGTGGGATTGCACTATATGGGTCGTGTGGGCATAGAGGTGCAAGAGATTTGGATGTGTGGGCGTGGATTTGTAGGGTATGGTCGTGGAACTACAAGATATTTGTTTGTTTGTGTGCATGGGATTGCAAGATATGGTCATGGAGTACGATGGTGTGGGCGTTGACTTGCAAGTAATGGGTGTGTGTTAGGATAATATGGGCCTGGAATTGCAAGGTACTGAGTGTATGGGCGTGGGCCTGTGGTACGAAGGTATGGGCTCAGGACTGCAGTGTCTTTTGAGTGGGCGAAGGATTGCATGTTATTTTCATGTGTGGGCGTGGTATTGCGAGATATGGACATGTGGTAGGAAAGTGTGGTATGTGGCCAGGATTGCAAGATATTTTGAGTGTGGGCATGATGCTGCAGGTATGGGAGTGTGTTAGTATGCTGGTGGTGGCTGTGGTGGATTATTATGGGGCGCGGCCACTCCTTACCCAGGATGTGGTTCAGGTGGAAATGTCAAGGTGGCGGCGGGGGTGGGGGGAATCTAGGAGGGGGGAAGGAGCAGGGAGAGAAGTAGAGGAGGAAGGGAAGGGGAAGACTGAAGGTAGGGAGGATAGGAGAAGAAAGGAGATAGGGAGAGGAGAGAAAAGGGGGGAGGAAGGGAAAGAGAAGAAAGGAGAAAGGGAGGGGAGGAGAGGAAAGGAGAAAGGTTAGGAAGGAGTGGGAAAAGACTGAGGAGGGGAGGAGAGGAAAAGAGGAAGGCAGAAGTAGGGAAGAAATTGATAGGAGAAGGAGAGGAAGTGTAAAGGAAAGAACGAAAAAGTACTGTAGAAATAAAAAGGAGAGAAAATGAGGAAGGAAGATGGTGATTGGAGGGAAGAAAGGAGTTGGGAGGGGAGATGGTAGACAGGATCGGGGAGGATATACTGTAGAGAGAAAAGGGAGGAAAGTAGGAAGGCTAGAAAAACTGTGGAAGACAGCAATAGGGAGGAAGTGCAAAGAAAAAGAAGGTAGGAGAGGAAGTGAAAATGTGGATTGAAAAAAAAAAAAAAAAAAACGAAGAAGGGAGGAATAAGAACAAAAAGAAAATGGCTTGAATAGTGAGGGGAAAGAGAGTAGGAAAGGGGTTACGGTAGTGAGTGGGTGGAGAGAAGAGGAAGAGGGGGGGAAAAATGACAGAAATTTAATAAAGAAGAGGACGTGGAAGAAAAACCTATAACTTGTATGGACGGGAGAGAATAAAAATGAGGTTTAAGTACGGAGGAAAGATGAGAAAAGAAAAGGTAAGGAAGAAAGATGGAGGGAGGCAGGGAGAAGAGAGAACAGAAGAATGAAGAGCGGAGGGAAACAGAGGAGACAAAAGAAAGGAGGAAACGACCCAGGTGTGAGAAACAGATGGAGAGAGAGATAAGAGACGTGGAAGAAGGCAGAGAACATACAGAGAACGGAAAAAGAGCTGGAAGAAGACAAGGAGAGATAGAGGGTGGAAAAAGAGCGCTGGACAAAGGCAAAGGATGGAGAAAGAGAATTGAAGAAAGACAAAGAGAGAGGGTAGAAAAAGAGAGCTGGAAAAAGGCAGAGAGAGAGAGGGTGGAAAAATAGAGCTGGAGAGAGGCAAAGTGAGAATGGAAAAAGAGCTGGAAAAAAGGCAAACAGAGAGACAGTGCGGAAAAAAGAGAGTTGGTGCAAAGGAAAAGAGAGAAGAGGAAGGGCAAAGGGAGGTGGCGAAAGGAAAAAAGAAAAAAATAGGAGGAGGAGGCAAGGAGTGACAAGAGAGTGTAAAGGAAGATGGTGAGTAGGCGAAGCAGGAAAAAAAAAAAATAATAGTGACCTGAGTGTTGGAGAGAAAAGAGCCATAAATATCGTTAACCTGATTGTAGGTAGAAGAGACGGATGGAGGTAAGAGAGAAAAGGAGAGAGGCAAAGACGGATGGAGGGAGAAGACAAATGAGTGAAATCATGAAATGGAAGTGGAGAGATGGAGGGAGGAGGGAAGGAGGTCGAGGAATGTATATGTGGAGAGAGAGAGAGAGAGAGAGAGAGAGAGAGAGAGAGAGAGAGAGAGAGAAAGGGGGGAGGGGGGAGAGCTGAGTAGGCGAAGCAGGAAAGAGAGAGACTTGGGTGTAAGAGAGAGGTATAAATATCGTAAACATGAAGGACAGGTGAGGCATATGGGTACGTGAATGCCACAGCTGTTACGGTCTCGGCACTTGCAGGAATTTTACAGTTCACTTTTGTCGGAAATGTTAATATAGTTGGAGGAAATTTTAGAATAGTTCTAGGAAATATTTTGATATTTGAAAAAAGAGAAAAGTGTTGGAAACGGAATTGTATAAAGAATCGATTGAATAATGGAACTTAGAGGAAACGTTAGAGACTTAATTGTAGAAAAAAAATAGAAGTGAATAGTTCAAGGAAGCAGAGTGTTTGAGGGAAACATTGGAGTGCATACCTGTAAGAAAGAATATAGTTTGAACATATGAAAAATAGACTTTATAGTAAAAGAAAGTTTCAGGTGAGAGTTTGAATCTGTTAGAGACTCAATATATAATGGTGAAGTAAAGGATTCAGGGCAACTATATCGTTACAAAATATGGATTGTGGTAACGGTATGTAAATATATCGCCTTGAATAGAGAAAAAAAAAAATCAAGTGAGAGAGCGAGGGAGAGCTTGCCAACCCTGACCAGGAAGCAGGGAAGGAAGTCAAGCATGGAAGAAGACAACACTGGCCCACATAGGTTTTCTTGCCCCACTACCTACGTTGGTTTTCTTGCCCCACTACCTACATTGGTTTTCTTGCCCCACTACCCACTTTGGTTTTCTTGCCCCACTACCTACATTGGTTTTCTTGCCCCACTACCTACATTGGTTTTCTTGCCCCACTACCTACATTGGTTTTCTTGCCCCACTACCTTCATTGGTTTTCTTGCCCCACTACTTTCGTTGGTTTTCATTCAACATAGGTTTTCATGCCCAGTACCTTCATTGGTTTCATGTCCACTTCTTCCTGTACGAACATAGGTTTTCTTGCCAAGGTTTATCCAGCCATGTTTTCCTTCTTTCCTCAGCTCTTAATCTGCGTTAAGTTTGAACCCACCTTGGCATTTCGACAACTGTAGTCTTCTTACCTCATTAATTCCTGCTTATTTCGATCTTGTGTCAACTTGAATCCACTACCTATTTGCCTTGACTCAGACCTATGCGGTCTTAGCCGGAGGCGGACGTTCAGGAGGATGGTGTAATGCATGTCTCATATACAGGCCTTGGAGTAATGTGTCCATCCAAATGTTCTCTCCCATTCGCATTCTATTCAGGCTGCCTCGATGACGTCTATACACTCATTTCAACCCAGCACATCCCCATGCTCTTATCCTGCATTCGACAAGCCTCCCACAGCTTTACCCATGTTTGTACATCAAAAAGGAGTGATCATTTCTGTAGGGACAAAAAAATTATTCCCCTCTTTTCTGCTGATCAACTTTCCTTCTGGAGTTCTAAACCACGGCTCGCAGTGCCAGACGTGTGCTAGCAGCCCACATCATTATATGCACACACAAGAAATACAATCTTTTGTCCATTTGAGCCCTGTTCCTTGCGGCTTCATGTCACCTTTTCCTCGTGCCTCCCTGCCGTTCAGACCACCTTTGTTCTGATGTCATGCATCGTCCTTGTACGTCATCGTCCTTCTGCTTCGTCGTCCTCCCACTGGCACCCTCAGGTCTGTGGCCAACTCCTCCCAGTCATCAACTTGTTCTCAACTCGATCCCATCAGTACAGTATCGCTTACGTTGCTTGCCCTTGTTTTGGTCCTGTGACCAACTCTGCTAACCTGGTCACCTGCACCATCATCCACCCCGTTTCACTTGTCACCTCGGCCTGTCAAGCGACTTCGGTTACCCTGGCTCCACACTTAAAGACCTTCTTCAGTCGTGTATATGAATTCTTGTAATATCTTCTGTCTTCATTGGTATGGGTAGGTTATCATAAAATTCATAACAAAACCAAAGTGAATATTAAAGTGAACAGTACGACGAAAGAAAACGAAGCCTGATAATAATTAACTGCCATGGAGGCTAGTTTATCGTGGAAATTGGTCAGGATAACAATAATATTCAAATCCAACTAACGGCAGGTGATTTAGTTTAGCCGATAGTGAGTCACAGGATCCGCTTCACTCCGATGACGTATTTTTTTCTACTGGTAACCCATTCTATTGAGCTTGAGAGATTAGATATACCCTTTATTAACCTCTTCAGTGCGAAAAATCTCCCTAAGGTGAATAAAATCGTCCGTAGATGGCAATGATAAAGCAGAAAAGGACGTCATGGGATTGAAAAGGTTAAGAGCCTTGATAAATCCGACTCCCCGGCTTCCTAATGTAAACAGAGCCGAGCCGAACCTGTCCCTGCAAGCAGTAACAGGAAATGCCACCCAAAACAACACGCAACACTGCCCTAACCCCTCCCACCAACCCTCGGACTTGGGACCTAATGGGAAGGCAGTGGAAGGGCGAGAGTCGTGTGTTACCGGGTGCCCATGATGAGGATATGTAAATCTGGTGCCAGCGTCTTTCTCCTCTTTCTACCTCTCTTTTTCTCTCTCTCCTTCCGTGCCAGTCGTCCTCTGTGTCATTGTCTGATTTTTTTTCTTTCTGCTTATGTGTTTTATCTGTCAGTGTGTCGTATTGTCTGGCTATTTTTGCTTGCTTTGTGTGTGTGTGTGTGTGTGTGTGTGTGTGTGTGTGTGTGTATGTGTGTGTGTGTGTGTATGTGTGTGTGTGTGTGTATGTGTGTGTGTGTGTAATTATTCACCGGGTCGGTCAGGATCACTTGATGGTCGTGATCGTCAGCTTTTACCCTCCCGGAAGGGAGCTGAGAGCTCATATAGTCCGATCTAAGGGCAAGGCTGTGACCTTCACACACGCACACACCCGTCCCCTTGCTCAAGGGGGACAGTAACCACCCACTTCGTCAGTGAAACTTTTCGCAACCTGAGCGAGGCGCGAACTCCCGTCCACCAGTTGGCAAGCGAGAACGTTACCACTGCACCAGCGAGCGGTGTGTGTGTGTGTGTGTGTGTGTTCAGTGCCAGTACCGTTTTAACATTTTTCATTGTATCTGCCTTCTATAATTCACTTCCCATTTCCCTTTTCCTTTCCCTTTCTTTGTTTTTTTGACATGCAGTTTTGTTCTCCCATTCTCACGTTTTATTTCAGCCATTCCCTTTAGTTTGGAAGTCTCTTAATTAGCAGTTCTTTCATTTTACTTAATCTTCCTTTATCCATTCCTCTTCTGCATTTTTTTTTTCATGCCTGCTTCTGCTGTCTGTACATTTTCAAGCGTCCTTTTATATTTTTAAATTCCCAGTCTTATTTCATTTTTTCCCTTTATTAAATTTTCCACTTACGTAAAATTTTATCCTTTTTCTGTCTCTCTTCTTGTGCTGTCTTTTCCTCACTTACATCACCCTGAACCTCCAACCTCAGTGTCCTTCAGCTCTCTCTCCTTCCTTTCTCCCTCCCATTCCCCTCCTTTCCCCTCCTCCCTCTTTGTATTCCTCACCATTTTTTGATTCCCTCTCTCCCCACTCCTTGTTTCCTTGCCTCCTCAGCCCTTGTTTCCTCTCCCTTCCTTCTCTTCCCACTCCATTCCCCAACACTTACTCATTATATTCTTTCTCAGTCCTCTCCCCTCCCCCCACACGCGCACTCCATTTCCTCTCTTTCCTCTCCCTCACTCCATCGCCTACTCTTTCTCATCCACTCTTTCTCCCTTTCCTCCCCTTCCCCCCAGCTCCTTCCATTCTTCCCGGTCATCCTTCACCCTCCACTCCTTTTCCTCTCCCCTTCTTCCTCCTCCTACTGCCCCCCCCCCACCTCTCCTACTCTCTTTCCCCTCCTTCCACTAGTTTTCCCCTCCCATTCCACCCCCTCTCCTTTACCTCCCATTACATTCCTCCCTCCTCCTCCCTGCCCTCCAGTTTCACCCTCTCCCCACCAGCTCCTCATTTCTCCCCCGACAGACCTGCTCACCTTTAAGCCCTCCTGTCTGGGGCTTCCACTCCTCTCTGGCTTCCATAATGAGTGAGAGCTATTAGGCAGGATGGACAGACGGCTTTGTATTTCTCCTTATATGTCTTCTTATCTCCCTGCCATCCCACTACCTCTTGGCTTCGCTCTGTTCTTCACCATTTGTTTCAGTTTTTAATATTTTCCCATCATCTCCTCTAATCTTCATGCAGTGCGATTCATTCTTCATTTGTCTTCCATTTACTTGTGTCTTGCAGTATTCCACTCCTACGGCTAATTGTCCCAGTGTATGTGTTTTTTTTTTTTTTAGGGGATTATTAACTCTCTCATGGTCGGAATAACTCCCATTATTTTTGTTCCAGCTATTGCCGGACGATTTTATTCAACTGAGACGGATTCATAGGAGCTTGAGTAAAAATGCAATTCTTATGCTTTGCTGTTCTTAGTAAACCTGTTTTGTATCGGTTTCTGTAATAGCATCACGGAGCATGAGCGTTCATTTATATAAGGAGGATTAACTCACTCAGGTTCCTGTGACTCACTCTGCACTGGATGTTGTTGTCGCGTTAACTAGAACAGAATACTACAATTGTCCCGGTCAAGAGAGGGATGTTTTTGGCAGTACTATCTTTAACCTTCTATGACTCACTCTCAGTTGAAAAATAACATCTGGCACTAACCGGAATACAGCTCTGTGGAGGACGCGACTATATATGAGAGGGGTTGTGTAGGCGGAGTTGTGTCTAGATTACCGTAGCCTACTTGGTAATTCGAGACGCAGACCAAAAAACTGTCTTCCATTAAAACTCTGGTCTCACTTACAGTCCGTTATCTCCATCAGTCCGAGGACGTCTAAGCTGAATGCTATCTGGTGTTAGAGAAGAACAGTAGGGTGTTAAGCTGAAGGGGCGAATTACTGTTGTATTCGTTAGAGACTGATGTGATAAGTTTGGTTCAGGTCGAATTTAGGATCGTTGTTGTGGTTAGTTTTACATCACTGAAAAATGGAGTACACTATCGTAACCCCCACACTGCGATGACCCCAAACTTAATCTCGCCATCCCTACACTTCGTTATTTGGATCTGGAGAGACTTTTAGAACTGTATGGGTGAGTATAGAGACGTCATTAACCCCTTCAGTAAGAGATGCCTTTCTTAAGCCGAGTAAAATCGTCTGGAAGTATTCGAAAAAATCATTTGTATTGTTCTTGGCCATCTCACGGGCTCAGAAAATAATACTATTTTTACACAAACTTGGTCCAAAACTGCCATCTCTCCATCACCAGTGTGAGTTGAAAAAACACATTAGCAACAGAATAAGATGCTAGTCACGAAGCAGTGCTATGGAATGGATGTAGAGCCGTAGTATTGTCTTATTCTGCATACTGAGTTACGTGAAATAAGCTGCAAAAGGACGAAAACCTGGGCCAAGAGTAAAAAGAGTATAACACTTACTAGACGGTCGGCGCTTCTTTAACACCTTCAGTACGAGAGACCTTTTCCAAAATAATTAAAATTGTCTTGAAGTAGCCAGACGTATAAATAGAAAAGTCATAGTACTGAAAGGGTCAGTGAAGATTATTTACCTCCCTCAGTAGTTGTTTCTCCAGGGTAAAATCGTTTGGAGGTAGAAGTGATATAGTAATAGGTGTCATAAATTGGGGAATATGTATTTTTTTTCCTTTTATTATCTTCCTTTTCCTCTTGTTTTTGTATTTCAAGTGTGCGACGAATTATACCTTCATTTATTGTTTATTCAGAAAATTGTATTATTCTTTTGAGAGTCTTGAGTACTGTGAAATCAAGACACATTTCAGGTGCTGCTCTTTTTCTATATTTGGAGGCCTTATGTTCCTGTATTTCTGTGTCATTTCCTTCTCCCCGTCACCTTTACCCTACTCCCACCTGACCGTGTATCAACTGACCTCCTGACTCGTATATACATGACTCACAGACACATACACCTGACTTACACACACACACACACACACACACACACACACACACACACACACACACACACACACACACACACACACACACACACACACACACACACACACACACACACACACACACACACACACACACACACACACACACACACACACACACACACACACACACACACACACACACACACACACACACACACACACACACACACACACACACACCTGATCATGGCGTGTGGCACCTATCGTGATTCACTTCCACCACGGTACCCCTATATAAGGAGCGTGTGTGTGTGACGGGGGACGGAGCCACGGACAAGAGGAGAGGGAGGCTCGCTTATGTACAGGGACAGGAAGCAAGGATAGGAGAAAGACAGGAACAGAGAAACAAGCCAGTGATAAAAATGGAAACTTGAGGAAACTAATAATGAAACAAGAATGAAACATGCATTAAGACAAAGACGTACTGAGGTGGAGACACGTACAGGGACGGACGGGCAGAAAGTAAAAAGAGAAAGGAGAGACAGGTTGACAAGCGGTGATGAAAACGGAAAGTCGGGAACTAAAAATGGGAAGAAAGAATTAAACGCGCTTGAAGAGAAAAGTGGGAAAGGGGAAACTTATTTGGACTGGGGGCAAGGACGGGAGAAAGGAAAGACAGGAAACAAGTTAGTGATCAAACCAGGAACTTAAGGAAGTTAGTAATGAAGTAGGTACAATATAAGGAAAATTAAAGAAAAAAATGTGATTAACTTTAGAAACAAGGGTTAATATAAGACAGTCTTTCTGTATACCTAGCCTGCTTCCCACAAAGAAAGGGGGGTAGCCGAGACAGGACAACACACTCTCAATTTACTCATCCACACACATATTTTCACTACAAGGTAGTAAAAAAAAAAAAACTCAAGGAGACTGGTTATGAAAGGGGCTTGAAGGAGAGAGAGAGAGAGAGAGAGAGAGAGAGAGAGAGAGAGAGAGAGAGAGAGAGAGAGAGAGATTAAAGAAGTGCGAGTGTTTTATGGAACCACGGACTGAAGAACACGGACTGGAAGCAGAATGAGAGAGAGAGAGAGAGAGAGAGAGAGAGAGAGAGAGGGGAGGAGAGAGAGACTGACGCACACGAACTGGAGGCAAGGACATAAAAACAGCAGACACAAACAGGGAGACACAACAGTGATAAATACGCGGAGGAAGTCAAGGTAGCGCTGATACCCTAAATACCAGAACATATATAGGGGAAAGCTCAAGGAAATTACATTATATGCGGCACCTCGAACGTATACACTGAGATGGAGGGATGGAGACGTATATGAGAGAGTGGGGTGTGAGCTGGGAGCAGGGCAGTGTCATGTCGGGGGACCGGATGACATGGAGGCTGTTTGTTTGTGGCCACCCCTTACATGATTAGGGCGTTTGGCAATAGAGAGATAGATAGAAAACACACACACACACACACACACACACACACACACACACACACACACACACACACACACACACACACACACACACACACACACACACACACTTTTAAGACCAGAACAAAGGCAGACTGTGGAACTCAAGGAAACTGCTAAGTGAAGGAACAAACATGAAGGAGGACTGAGTGAGAGAACTTTAAAAAATATGATAAACAGTAAAACAAACCTGGGAATCTGACGGAAAACTGCTAATGAAATAAGTACGAAGCAGGTGATGAATTAATAAAGCACAGTTGTATAGCCTGAATCACAAACGAGACACAAATAGGGAGACAAACAGTGCTTAAGCTGTGTGTGTGTGTGTGTGTGTGTGTGTGTGTGTGTGTGTGTATTAGTTTTGTTATCACAGACGGTTTTACTCTGATTACTTGATACATTTCGTAGTGATGGTGTTGTTGAAAGCTGTACCTAATCCCTCCACGCCGTCCATAAATCGAAAATCTCTTGTAAACTCAATGAACTCGTCTGGAGATTGAAAGAATATAATAATGTGTCAGAGCAGTGAAGGGTTTAAAACGGGAGCAAATACGAAGAGAGCCGAAGGAGACATACTCGTGGAGAAGACTGAAGGAAAGAATGCTAAATGCTGGAACTCGTGCGAAAAAAAAATGGTAACTTGTACATTCCGATACCGTACAAACACAACGTATATATAAACCGAAACTGCTGCTTGGGAACCTCAGTGTGAAAGAACCCCAGCAAATTCACAGAAGCTGTAAATGAATAGAATAAGCGGGCAGATGTAGGGTTGGGCTGCAAGGGAATGGCAGCTATCACTCGGAAATCAAAATATGCAGCGTAAGAGATGTTCATCTAAAAATAAAAGCAAAATTAAACACGATAAACACTTAACACCAAAGTATGCTGTGTAAGCTGTTTTCTGCTTTGAATGGGACTTAAAAATAAATAAATAAATAATCCTTGAACTATATGCAATGTGAGTGGTGTCCTCCTCTAATAGGGCTAAAAAAATATATAAATAAGAAATCCTTGGATAGTGAACCAAGCACCAAAACATGCTGTGTGAGTGGTGTTCTGCTGTACGAAAGGTTAAAAAAAAATACTTGAACACTAAACCAGACCCAAAATACACTGCAAATGGCGTTCATCCCTACACGGGACTAAAAATAAAAATACCCGATGAATACGGAACTAAACACCAGAATATATTGTGTAAGTAGTGTCTTGCTTTATACATGACAAAATAGTCCGTAATGAACTCTGAACCAAGACATACGAAAAAACAAAGTGTAACTACGATTAACATGTAAGGACGAGGAGGGAGTGACTTAGGAATATTGAAAATGCATAAAACAAGCAAGATGTTGGAAAGAATTTAAGGAAAACAATAAGTACTCTGTCAGACACAAAGGTGAAGATGAATGAAATAAGACTAAGTGGCAGAACAAACACAGGGGGGAAAACTCAAGGACAAAGACACGAGAGAAGGGAGGGGAAAATCTAAGAGTAAAAAAAAGATACAAGGCCGAGGTGTTTGCTTAGTGTAGTGGTGTTGACTCTGGTGCTGTTGACAGTGGGAACGGGGTTGTGATGAGTGTTGGTGTGGGTGTAGCTGGTATTGCTGGTGTTGGTGGGGTTGTAGGTGTTTGTGTAGGTGGTATTAATGGTCAAGGTGAGTTTGTAGGTGTTGAGGTGAAGTAGGTAATGTTGACGGCACGACGTGGAAAATATCGTGAATCTCAACCCACGTTACCTATATGTTAATCTGGTAATTATAAAAGCAATGTACCTTTATCTGTGTTTATTAATTAACGTTTTTCTCCCCCACAGGTAAGTCTGTTGTCTGGTTAGCTGAGGTGAGGTGATGGTGAGTACTGTACGTTAAAGATAACAAGGTTTCTCTCTCTCTCTCTCTCTCTCTCTCACACACACACACACACACACACACACACACACACACACACACACACACACACACACACACACACACACACACACACACACACACACACACACACACACACACACACACACACACACAAAATATAGGTTATTGTTGGTGACTTGATTAATTTTGACTGTTACTGTTATTTATGTTAAGATTGGCATAATGTTCCAGAGTACTTCGTTTTTATGGCACTTTGTTAAAGTCTCTTCGTATGAAACCTAACATAATCCTATCAGTTCCTCATTAAGCACTTCTAAGATTACGTTCTAGTGATTTTGTTTGGCTTCATGCATCCGATCCATAAGGTAGAACAGGAAGGATTCACTGCTTATCACGTGCGAGCAATGTTTACTCAATTAAGTTTGGAAATGAGCGACCCGACCCTACCCGACCCGACTCGACCATCACGCTGATCAGAAGCAAATAACTTTACTCCAGTATGAAGTTGAGTTGAAATATTTTCTCCATGTGATACATTCATTCAATAAATTTTGTTATCAGGGAAAACCTCACCCGTACTAGTGTAGCAAACCCTTGGAATCACGAGTTTTCCGGGGGAGTGTTCGTCTCTAATATTTTTTATTGTTCAGCTACCATTAAGGAAAAATAATATATTAGAGGGAAATTGTCATAACATGGCACTCGCTCGCTCGTCACGTTCTCACAAAGCACACGGTGTTGGTATATCTTTCGACATGATGCCATACTCCTTTACTGCCAAAAGTCCTTTGAGTAATTGCTTCCTGGCGCAGAGAGAGAGAGAGAGAGAGAGAGAGAGAGAGACTATAGCCTATCACAGTAATGGAACGACGAGGAGCGAAGCAAAAATATTTCTAAAAACGAGTTACCTAAAAGTCATAAGAAAAACATGTAAACATTTTAGCTATGGCAAGAATTAGTGCCCGAAACTGAACCAGTGCTATGAAAGTGTGGTTACAAAGAGATAGGCAAACAGATGGACAAATAAACAGACAGACAGGTAAATAGATAGATAGATAGATAGATAGATAGGATAGGATAGATATAGATAGATATATAAAGGTAGACATGTATAGATAGTGACATAGGCAAATTCTCATGGATAGATAGATAAGGGATAAAGTTAGATAACTGCATAAACTGATCTTAACTAGGGCAAGTAAGCGACAGTGTGGCTAAAAACATTGCATATAATTTTACGAAACTCAGTAGCTGTGGTAACAATCGCTAGATGAGAGAGAGAGAGAGAGAGAGAGAGAGAGAGAGAGAGAGAGAGAGAGAGAGAGAGAGATCCGTTGTCTGAGAGGAGAGAGAGAGCCGGGGGGAAGGGCAGTGAGAGGACAGGTGAGAAGGAGAAAGAGAAAGAGGCGTGATTGTACCAGAGAAAAAGTGAAATAATGAGTGGGGAAAGAATGATGTGATGGAATGCGAGGGAAAATTTGCATAAGAGAGAGAGAGAGAGAGAGAGAGAGAGAGAGAGAGACGTAAACGAAGAATGAAATTGACGGGAGGTAGCAGAAGAGCAAGAAGGGAAAAGGCGACGAAAGGAACGTGAAAATGATAGAAAGCTGGAAGAGATTCATTGAACGTGATAGGATGAAGGTGACAGTGAAGGTGACAGAAGGTTGATTTTAAAACAGTGAAAGTACCAGTAACAGGTGATGATGAAAGTAAGTAGTGACAGTAATCAATGTAGGTGGAGTTTATTGTTATTTTTATAATTATTAATTTTTATGCGGTTATTTATTTATTCATTAGTAGTAGTAGTAGTAGAAGTAGACCTAGTAGCAGTGGTAATAGTAGTAGTGGTAGTAGTAGTAGTAGACCTAGTAGCAGTGGTAATAGTAGTAGTAGTATCAGTAGTAGTCCTAATACATAATATGCGAGTTCACATGATAGAGGAAAGGGTTTTTACTTTAGATTATCCATCAGTGTCCAAGAAAATGAGATTTGATAAGGCGCTGGGAAAGTTCTGATTAATTTTCTACATATTATCTGCAAGTATTCAATGAAACATAAGAGGTTGTGGGATAGTGGTGATTATTTTATGTCTTCCATCATTTTTCAAGGAAATGTGAGAATTGGTAATACTGGGAATTTTTTTGGTCATTTTCCACCATTGTACAGGGAAATGTGTTTATATATATATATATTTTTTTTTACATAATTTCGATCAGTGTTTAGTCTCCGGCCATCATGCACAGACTTGAAAATTATAAAGCCCTTGAGTCCACTGATGTACGACTTGCATCAATATTGGTCGAGCTAGAAGGTTTAGTTAAGCTTGAGGACGATTTATTGAACCACTGGGGGATAGATATAGACTTAACCACCACCACTGGTTATCTCTTTTTTTTCCTAGCTGAGTAAAATCGTCTGGTGGTAGAAAGAATAAATTGGCGAAAATAAACGTTCACTGGCTGAGGGGGTTAACCTTTCACTCACACCACGCATACGATTATCTCAAGTTGGCAGCATACACGAGGAGAGGATGGTGGCTGTTTTTTTTTTTTTTTTTTTTTTTTAATGGTGATTTTTTTCCCTTTTTTTTTTTTTTTTTTCAGTATAAGCAAAGAGAGGTTGTTACGTTTTGCAGGACTAACTTTCTCAGATTGTATGGTGATCTTTGCCTGTTGAGAATACGGTGATGGATGAGAAGGGTGTTTAGTAATGTAGTTTTTCATGTTACTGATTTTTCCCCCCTTACGTTGTTGATGTAACGGTGGAAAAACAGATTAGTACTTTTTTTAGAGATTGGTTTCCCAATTTCGTGGCAGTAATTCTGGATGAATGTAATATACTTTTCTAGCATAAATCAGAGGGTATGATTTCCGTACAGATTGAACGCAAGAGAGATGGAAAGTTTAGACCAAGTTAGAATGGACTGTGTAGGCTACGAAAATAGGTTAGAGGTGTGGACAGCAAAGAAAGCTCTCTCCCGCCCACCAATCCCTCCAGCTGAACTAACACCACTAGATCCCTCTCCCACATTGGCTTTGTAGGAAGGAATGGAGGTGAGTTGTGGTAGAGGAGTTTAGAGTAATTTTTGTGCTGTCACTGTGGATGAACTCTGGGATTAGACGCGTGGCAAGAGGTAAATAAGTGTGTAGGAAGACCACGTGAGAAATTTAATCTCCATGTCGCCAGGTACGCCATGGACATTCGAGGACACCAAGAGGATTGACGTGGAGAAAGGCGACTACATGAATATATATTGTAAGCGAGATGGTGGAAGCTGAGAGAGAGGGGGAAAGTGGAGGGATGGGGGAGAGGGGAGTGAGTGAGAGATGTGGGAGGTAATGAGAGAGAGGGGGGAGGTGAGATTAAAGTTAGGGGGAGAGATGAAGGTGGGGGAGAGGAAAGGTTAGAAGTGTTGGAAGTTTAGAGATGTGGAGGGAGTGTTGAGAGGTGGAAGTGAGAGAGGTGGGGATGTGGGGAGGGGAGAGATATGGTACGAGGTGAGGGAAAAAAGGGGGAAGATGAGAGACGTGGAAGGGAATGAGAGGAGGGGAGAAATGAAGAGAAGGGAGAGTAGACAGGGGGGGGGGGAAAGGTGAGAGATGTAGAAGTGAGGGTGGAGAATAGGTCTGGAGTGGGATAAAGGAGGGGGAGAGGTGTGGAGGTGAGGGTGGGGAACAGAAGTGGAGGGGGTGAGGAAGAGGGGAGAGGTGAGAGAGGTAAGTGTAGCTGTAAATATGAGGATGAAGGAGTAGGAAAAGAGTGGTGAAAGTGAGAGGAAATGGGAATGATGAAAATAAAGAAAATAGTGACTGTGAGAGTAACTGTAGTGGTAGTGTAAGTAGTGGATAAAGGATAGTAGGATTACATGTTGAAAAAATTTAATGGCGGAGAAGAAAAATAAATATAAAAAAGATAAAAAAGGCTTGTCTTAGGAGTGACACAAGAGATAAAGAAGTGGATGAAAAGGCAATGAAGTTGAAAGGAAATGGCGATTAAGGGACTGGTGACGGTGATATATGATGAGAGATGGAAGATGGTGACGGTGACAGGATGCGACGGTGAGCGAGAGTGAGGGAGGCAATAACCAAGATAAAGGACAATGAAAGTGAAGGGCAATAGAGAAAAGAAAACGAAGGGATAGCATGTGAAAAAACAGTAACAGCTGCAGAAAATAGTGGCTTGGAAAATGAGCGGCACTGAAGCATAGAGTGGATTATAAGAAGACATTGAAGACTACAGCCCAACAAGGAAAATAAACAGTGACAGTGACACAGCGGGTGGAAGAAGGGCAGTGACCATGACAGACTAAGCTGAAAGTGACAAGGGGCAGTCTGAAAGGAGGGATGAGAGAAGGGGGGGAGGATGAAGGTTGCATGAGACAGTGAAAGTGAGGTGAGGGTGACAGGACCGTAAAAGCCCTCACGTCACTGTTGTTTGTTTGTAGTGTCACTTGTGTTGGACTGGACCGGCAGGTGACGAGAGAGAGGGAGAGAGAGACAGAGACAGAGAGGATAGGATGTATGATGCATCCTATGTATGAGAGGCTGAGTATGTATAGTATATTTATGTATGTATGTAGAGGGGCCGAGTAAGAGTCAAGGTGTTAAGAACGGTTGAGGGGGAATCGTTTGAAGAGTGAGCCAGGTGGTAGTGAGGGGGGAGGGAGTCAGGTGTTGGAAATTCCTGGGAGTGGAGGGATTCTGGTGTTGGAAGGAGGCAGGAGATATTCAGCTGTTGGAAGAAGACAGATTTCTAGGTGTTGGAAGGAGATAGGAAATATTCAGGTGTTGGAAAAAGATAGGAGATATTCAGATGTTGGAAAGATACAAGAGGTAATCAGGCGTTGGAAGGAGACAGAAGATATTCAGGTGTTGGAAGGAGGCGAGAGATATTCAGGTGTTGAAAGGAGACATGAGATATTCAGGTGTGACGTATGAGAGATTTAGGTGTTGAAAGGAGACTGGGGATATTCAGGTGTTTAAAAAAGACTGGAGGAGGTTAGGTGTCAGCAGGAGGGGACCGAGGGGAGGGGGAGAGAAGAGTTAAGGTGTCGTCATAGTGGGCTCTTTTCATCAAGCAGCTGGAGGCTGACGGTACAGTCAGGGCCTAGAGTTTGCTTTGTATTTCACCTTTGCTTCTCACATGCCTCTGTTGGTTAATATTCCTAAGCTGAAAGAGGCTTGGTATGTTTCATATCCCACAGATAATTCCCCTTGATATGATGCAACAAGAGGAGCAGTGACGGACCTGCTCTTTGTGTGAAGTAGACTCGGTGGAATAGTAAGGAACCTGTGTTCCTGACTGTACCTCCCACGCGCCGCATATATCAGTCTCTTTGTTGTCCGACCTGTCTGAAAACCGTTGGAGCTGCGAGCAACGGAGAAGATCCGCGTCTCGGATGTAAAGAAAACCAATGACGTTTCCCAAACCAAGGTCCAAGATTATTTAAAAAAAAAAAATGAAAGAAAGAAAAGCTGGAAATGGTTAATTAGGGGAAGGCTGAACCAACTTGGGAGCTAAAAAAAAATAAATATATAAATAAATAATTCATTTCGATACCCAGAAAATGGAGGTCTGAGTCACGATTTGAAATAGCCTGATAAAAACCGACAAAAATGAAAAATATGGACGGAGAATGGAAATCGGCAAAACCTAATCTTAACCTGTAAAACGTCCCAAATTTGTCTTACCTCTCGTAACTGAACCTTACGTAACCTGAATATTCGTGACCTGTATATCAGTATAAGGATAAATTATAATATGGTGGTAGTATGCTTAAAGATTAAATAATTTTAAAGATTATATTGGTTGTAGGTACTGCTGCAGTTTTACGTGGTGCATGGTCCTTTGTGACTGAGGGCCTTAGTGTAGGTGACATATGTAACTTGGGAATTTCATCACATTTTTCTAATCGATTTATATACTGTACATCTCGATATTCTCTTGTGGTATTAATGTATTTTCAGTATCAACATAGCCTTGTTCAGTAGCGTATTGTATAAGAGGATAAGGTTTACCGAGTAATATGCAAACTAAATCGCTGAGGAAGATATACCACGGAGCCTCCACTGGCACATAAAAACGGCTTAGAGACCAAGACATGGTTGGTGTTGGAGCTTCATTGTTGGTATCATTGGTTTGAAGGAAGCAGGATCGAATAATTTTTGGTGTGCCACAGTCCTCCCCCAAAACACCATTTGCAACAGGTGACTTTGCGCCCAGGAACAAACTTTTCCAACAGTCTCATCGGTCCAGGATCTTGGGTTCTTCAAGGTGTCAGATGGATGTGCTAACCACTTCACAACGAGTTCTACCTGGGAGGGAGAAGGGGACCAGGTGTGGGGAAGAGGGAACCGGAAGGAGTTATGTGCTTAGTGAAGGTACTGTACGTGAGGAAGGGAAGGGTACGAATGAGAGAGAGAGAGAGAGAGAGAGAGAGAGAGAGAGAGAGAGAATGTGTGTGTGTGTGTGTGTGTGTGTGTGTGTGTGTGTGTGTGTGTGTGTGTGTGTGTTTAGTACATGATTAGTGAAAATGAGCGTCAAAAAAGACCCAGGACGAACCAGGATAAAAAAAAAAAAAAAGTACACTGCGAACTAGGAAGAGGAAGAAGCAAGCTGGGGACGAAGCCATTAAAGGAAGATTATACAGGGGACCCATTTGAGGTGCATAAAGACATAGTAATTAGGGTGTATTCTCAACGGTTGGGATGCTCTCTGTACTCATTTTGTTTTGTCTTGGCCTAATATTGCCATCTTATCTTCACTTCTGAGTTGTGGCAGGAGCGTAGCAGTGGAATATGTTAGTTATGAAAAAGTTCTGTGGAAAGGTTACAGAACCATAGTATTGTCTTATTCTGCCACTGAGTTACGTGAAATAAGTTGCAAAATGACGAAAATCTAGGCAAAGTTACTTAAAAGACGTATAGTACTTCTTACAGGGGAGCAGTTTGAGGGTCTGAATTCTTGAAGGTTTGGGAAGCCTACTATAGTTCTTTTACTTTAACTTGACCCAGATTTTCTTTTTTGTAGCTTATTTTACGCAGCTCGGTGCCAGAAGAAGATAGTGCTACAGAGCCACATCCTTTACATAGCACTTATTGCTGACTAGTATCGTATTCTAGTGTTACATCTCAGGAGTCAAGATGGGGAGGTGGCAATTTGAGGCCAAGTTAAAGTAGTGTAGTATCTTATCTGAGAAGCATAAGGACATTTTGACTGGGGTCTGAGGTTGTGTTCTTGTGGGTTTAGAAGGCTCACAACTACCTCCTGTGAGAATCAGTATGAGGAGCTTTAGGACATGCATATAACGATGTATTTTTGTGGGTTTAGGAGCCTCTCTACTAACTCTTATAGTGCACCAGTATGAGGAGCTTTAGGACAAGTATATAAAGCTGTGTTCTTGTGGCTTCAGGAGACTCACTCACACTTCTTCCAGGGGAAAAATTTGAGAAACATACACATATTAATTAGGGTTTGGTGGCCGAATTCTTATCGGCTTTGGAGGTGTATTGGCATTCTTCAGTGTTAAATATATTTGTACATGACACGTTGATATGCTCTTGTGTTGTTTATGCATTGTTAACATGGAGGAAAATATGAACCCACTCGATGTGATGATGCCCTTTTTTTTTACTTGATTTTTTTTCTACCATTATACGATTTTGCATACACTCTTGAGATTCATAGGGGCTAGAGTCTCCATTGTCCCTTGCAGTAATGTTAGCTTAACCCTTTTATTAAGATCCTCTTGTTAGTGAAGGCTTTTTATAGTTAACGGTTGAAAGAATAATATCAGACTTATATGCCTACCTTTTCCCGTTTCTGGACCCTACGTAGTCCATATATTAGTGGGATGAAGGATGATGGTGATGACGATGATGATGATGGTGATGATGAGTCAGTCGTAAAGGAAGATATGCGAGACAACCTTCAGGGTCAGCTTATTTCAGCGTTTGGTGTTGTTTGTCGGGTTGCTGGGGTGGGAAGGCTTGAGTAAGGTTGGTGACATTGTGGCGGGTGATCCAGGGTGCTGTGGCAGGCTGTGATCGATTTGTGTGTTGAGGAGGGGAGGGGAGTGTGTTCCAATATAATGGAGGTAATAAGTTCTCCAGTTTCGTGTGTGTGTGTACGTAACAGTTTTAGTGTATGTTTCAGTGAGTGTGTGGCGTGACGCAAGGGAGGGGGGTTGCAACATGAGAGCGGAGTGAGGGAGGGGGTCGGGTGAGAGCAGGGGGTGGGATGGCGTTAGGGGCAGGGGGCGGGTTGGAGTGAGGTGGGGTGGGGTGGAAACAGTGACCCGTGTAAGCTGTGAAGAAGAAGAGGCCGTGTCTGAGCTGCCTCGTCTTGCACAACCACAACTTGCTCTCTTTCTTACACTTAACTCCTTCACCACGAACTTATCATCTGAAGATAACAGGGGTAACAGGTGAAAGTCGTTGCCGTTCTGTAGGGGGTTGACGATATTGAATTTATTTTTACTTTCTGATCGGGGATGTTTGTGTACCATGTTATAGGGTCGTTGTTGCTTGAGTTATTTTCTTAGTTATTTTAATGTTTGATGTTTGTTTAGTACGTTTCTCTCATCAGATATTAAATTCTTGCTGTTGTGCATTTTGTGTTTTGTTCGTGTTTTATTATGGCTGCATTTATTATCATATTCATTGATCTTCATCTCGCTGCTGTGTTTTCATTATATATTGTAATTGAACTTTTTTTTTTTTTTTTTTTTTTTTTCATTTTTTCCTATTCCCTATCTGGCGTTGCTTTACTCCTTATGAACACACTTAGGCTCCGGTATGCACTCAGATAAATAAAACTGTCCGGTGTTAGCTAGAATAGAATACCAGAAATATAAGTCATGCAAGGGTTAGCGGTGACAGTATTAACCCGATCAGGAACCTGTGACTCACTTCCTTGAATAAAATCACCTGGCGTAATCGGGCAAAGAGTACTGAGAGTTGTCCCGACCACTGGAGGGCTAATAGATAGTCCGTATATTTTCACTTATTTTGATTCTGTCTTCTTCATGCTCTTTTGTATCATCCTTCACTTAAATTACATTTTCCTTCATTCCCTTGTATTGTTTTATGTTTTCTTTATTTTCTTTTTTCTTTTTTCTTTTTTTACATCGCTGATATCTCTGAGACCTTTGCTATCAGTTTTCCTTCTTCATTTGTGCGCTTTTTGTTATGGGATATTTTGCAGTACGAAGCGTTTTCCCTCCTTTAATTTCGCACAGTCTCGTTTTTCCTGTTTTTTTCTCACCTTTGTTCTCATTACGCCAGCCGTCTCCCCGGCTGCGTCGTGGCTCCGCGTCTCACACACATTTCACTTTCATTTTCCAAGGCAAAAGAAAGTGTAGCAAGGGAGCGCTTAAGAAATAAATAGCGGCGTGCAGGGTAATTTCAACGCTGGTGGAGGGGGTGATCTTTTCGTCTAGGTAATTTCAACGCTGGTGGGACTAGTGATCATAATCCTCTTAGCTGGACTACATTTTTATTGTACTCTTCCTAAAGCTAATTTATTATATTCGAATTAGGTGAGATTTTTCAAACTTCATGGGTAAGATGTTGCCTTCATTAACTGCTTCACTACTAAAGAAAAAGAAATAGACAAAAGAAAAAAGTGGTGACAGTAAGAAAAGTAAGAGTGACGTCCTCGGGTTGGTGTTAACGTCAAAGTATTATTTATCTTCAGACCTTGCTTGTCATATATTTGCAAAAGTTGATATGTTGTTGTTGTTGTTTATGGTGCTGGTTATATAAATGGTTTTTCCTCATTTCAAAAGCTGTTGGTCTAGCTACGAGGACGCCATTTATATTTTGTTCCTGCTACCGTCATGGGATGTTCTTCGGCCCTGTGATTCACCCTCGTGCCTATGTTATTAGAAACGAGTATACGGAGATGTAGGCAAGCTTTTAATTCAGACAGTCAATTTTTAAGCAACTGTGAGGATAGATAATGGAGGGGTTAGATGTGGCTTCCATTAACCTCTGCAATTTCCGGTGTGTTGCAGACTGGTTGAACTCGTCTGGGGATAGCAAGAATTAACTGGGAAAAAAGTCTTAAGGATGAAAGAGTTAAAAAGTGAATTCCAGTTAAATATTTGTAGGTATTTGCAGCTCCTCATTGTACATAGGTCTCACCATTATATTTACCAATCTCTCTCTCTCTCTCTCTCTCTCTCTCTCTCTCTCTCTCTCTCTCACTTTTCTACATTCCGACACTCGCTGCATCTTTCGCCTTTTCCTCCTTAATAGATTTTTTCCTCCTTGTTCGTTGCTCCCTCCTTCATTTCATTCTTAAGTCGATTTTTTTTTCATTTGGCAAATTCCTTCATACCTTTGTCTGCGAATTTGTTCTTCCTCCTTATTTTTTTTTCTTTTGGTTTTACTTTGGTGGAATCTCTCTCTCTCTCTCTCTCTCTCTCTCTCTCTCTCTCTCTCTCTCTCTCTCTCCACTGTGTGTGTGTGTGTGTGTGTGTGTGTGTGTGTGTGTGTGTGTGTGTATTTTATATTTAGTTTTGTGTGTGTTTTTTTAGATTGTGAGAGTCTTTCCATTTCGTCTCCTCCCACTGTTATTGTCCTATTTCCTCCTTCCATTTTGTATCTGTCTTTCTGTTTCCTTGTTTTATCTCCCTTGAATGTTGTACCCCGTTCTTCGTCTCCTTTCCATTTTCAGACTCGTGAGAGAGACAGGAAGCAGGGTGAGACAGGGATCCCGGTTTGACTTGATTTGGTACCCACAGACTACACGAGAGAGAGAGAGAGAGAGAGAGAGAGAGAGAGAGAGAGAGAGAGAGAGAGAGAGAAAGTTACTTAAGCCATATGAAGTTACTGATTCTTTGGTTCTTGATGCACTAAAATGAGTCACTGATCTTTATAATATGTTCGGTCCTTAAATCATCATTATGCATCACTAAAGTTTATTGGTTTGGTTGAATTTATATGCGATAATATATATGTGGGTTTGATTCTGAAATTACGAAAATGTGGCTGAGATGTTTGGTCTATAAATCACAAAACATGCGGGACTGAAATATATATGAATGTAACTTAAATCAGTAACATTTGGTACTGAAGTTTGTGTGGATGGCTCATGAGTCATTGTTATGTTGTACTATATTTTCGTATTTTAGATCGTTTATGCTTTCGGGTCAAGTGTTTGGGGTTACAGTCACGTGAAATAGTGTAGTAAATAGATGGAGGTTTGATCGTTGAACCAGGAAAACAAGACAGGTAAAACTGTGAATGGTATTGGTGCTTTATTGCATCACCAAAACGCAGCGGCATTTGAGTGCTTGTGTTTAGTTCTTGAGTGACTTATAAAGGATACTACGACGGCGCCTAAATAATCCGTTCTTGTTTCCACCAGATTGTTTTATTCAGTTTAAGAATGGCCAACCTTTTATGCTAGTCCCCTCACTCTGGCGACGGACGGTTTATACTTTGCACAGGATGATTTGTTTTTGTTTCATCTTAAGAACGCTTCGGATGGACAGGGCGAAGTGTCAGGTTCAGAAAATTTAGCAGTCAATGGATCGTACTTTCGCTGGCAAAGGAAGCTACCTAATATTCCTTCCTTTCTTCTTATCTCTGTATATGGCACGTTATTATTCCCTTGCATGGTATTTATGCAGTGTATTTGGGTGTCAGAGGATATAAATGAGAATAATGGGGCGTAAAATTCAAGATAAAATACAAAGAAACACTCGACAGCCTCCTAACCTGACGTTGGGCCTTAGGAGAGGATTTTTAGCACCCGTTCCTTAACGATTTATTTTCCATGTTGCACTTCCCCAGTCCCTCGTATGTTTTTATATCAATATAGATCACAAAAATAACTTGCAGATGGAGAATTTTAGCTTGTATGTAGAAATATCACGTATACAGAAGAGGTACCACAGAATCAACTACGTTTATAAGAATGTTCCCTCTAGATGCATTATTCATGAGGCATAAGTGCAATATTCTCGAGTCAGAGTAGAATTTCTTCCCCAAGGTACAAAAGTCACACGGAGTCGTCACATAAATCATCCACTCGGTCTGCAGAAGTCGTAAATATAATCTGCGTCACACACATATACGTAACACATGTATATAACCCCCAACTGAAAGGCAAGTATATGTGCTACACTGCATTAGGAAAAATAGAAAGGAATAACCGTGCTTTTGTGGCCACTAAGTTTTTTGTTTTAGATCTTGGGGGAGATATGTGGTATTGAAGGGGTTTGAAATTATCTCCATAACCCCTTTTGCTATAATGGTTTTTAAATCTCATGCAGGCCTTTGCTGGGCTGTTTAATTTAGCCTATAAGAACCACCCCTACTGAATGCTTTTAAGTTAGTTATGCCAAGGTTTTGATAATACACGCTAGATTATTCACTATTCCCGTAAAGACATGTGTTGTATGATTGACCCTTCTGCCTATATAATTAAAGCTGCGTACACTGAGGTTAAGGCAAGCTGCTTAATTATCCCAGTCATTTTTAAAGCACTGTGAGGATAGATAATGGGTAGACTGTATTTTGATTTACATAACGCTAGCAGCAACTAGGTAGAAAGGTCAGACTTCTTTTATTTTTCATCCTGATTTCTATTATTGGTGCCTTCCTTCCCTCGGCGATATTTGGTTTATTGATAAGTTCCATAGAGAACGGGAAGACACTCACTCCTAAGGTGAAATCATCGTTGGACTGAAGTAACGGGAAATTTCCGAGCAACGTTTTCTCGCATCCTGGAGGTGGTGAAGGAAATGGGGCTTGGTGTGAGAAGTACGAGATGTGCCAATAACGGAGACGAGATAGAGACAATGGGCGCTACGGTGCCGGATGCAGGGGTTACAGGATTACTGATTGCATGAGTAACAGGTTGAAGGCTAGAGTTACAAGAAGATGTGTATTTTCCCCCTTCAATCCCATCACGCTCTTTTTTTGTTTTATTCTTGCATCTTCCTCCCTCTGTGCTTTCTTTAGTTTGCTCACGTAGCGTAATTTAATACCCGTAATCAAGAACTCCATGAATCAAAAGCCCGACTGCAATTATCTTATTTTCCTATGTCCTTATGAAGACTAGAGGGACCTAAAAACAAACCCCCTTAACTCTTTACTTAGGCCTAAAATTACGACTTTCGCATTTTATTTATGTTACCGCCCGAAGAGTAGAGAAGGCCTCTCTTAGTGAATTCTCTGGACCTTGGTATTAACAGGATACAGACGAGGGTGAGAGGCGCTGCGGTGGTGGGAAGGGAGTGAGTTTAAGTCAAGGTGAGCCAGTGAGGAGTGTGAAGTGAGGGGAAGATGGCCGTGTGTGTGTGTGTGTGTGTGTGTGTGTGTGTGTGTGTGTGTGTGTGTGTGTGTGTGTGTGTGTGAAAAAGTGAAGGTGAGGATAATCTGCAATAATCCCTCTCATAACCGTTCCTACCCACTTATGGCGCCCCCGCTACCGTAAGAGTGAAGTCCACCATACTAGCCTGCCACCACCACACCTCTCTTTTTACAGCTACAAATACCACCATCACACCTCTCTCTTTACAACCACAACTACCACCTACCACCACACCTGCCTGATTATTTCGACTACCACAGATTTTACGGTCATAGCTACCATTTCATCCCTATCTCTCTGTCTGTAGCGAAACCCAATAATCCAAAAAGGGTTGGCCACGGAAAAGCGTCTCTACTATGCCTTTTCCTCGGCAGTCAGGTTGTCCTCCCTCCATCGAACACTAATCTTGTTCATATATGGCACCCCTAGAGTCTGCAGTCCATCCCTGTACCTCATCTTCGATCTCCCCCTCCTCTTCTCTCACGTACTGTTTTAGTCAGTCCTTTATTCCCCACAACTCCATATGACCGTAGTATCTCAAGTTACCTTTCTCAAATCCTGCCAGCAGATCAGCACCACAATGCTCTCGAACTTCCTCATATGTTTCGTGTATCCCTCCCTCAACGTAACCACACGCTCCTCTCAGGTAACTCATTTCCACTCCTTTCACTCTTGACTTGTATCCATCCAGCAAAGTCCAAGCTTCACCTCCACACGCATTAGTATGGGGATCACAGTTTTCATATAATGGCATCATCCCAAGTACGGTAGCACATATAACGCAACCACTACATCTACATTTTCCTCCCATTTGATTCGTTTATATCACTGCAAATACTTCCACTACCAGAACTGCTACGACTACCTTAAATACTTCCACCACACCCACCACTCCATGCTGTTCCTACTATCACATTATGCCTCAACCACACCTACCACTTGATGACGTAATTACCTGTCACTACCACTAGCCTACCATTATTACCCTGTCCACCATTGCCACAGCTTCTGGCATAGCTACCCACAGTCGCAATTTCTTAACTCCAGTCACTTTCACCATTACTATTTATTACTGTAAACCCAACATTTCTACCACTGAAAATATCCTTATCACCTGCTTTTCCAGCTCATGGCTTTGGTGATTTCATTACACCTTTTCTTTACCGATTTTTCCTGCACATTTTACCTCCTTATCCTCTTCCCTGTTATTAATGTAAACTGTGTCTGTATGAAAGCAGTATAAGCAACATGGAAAATAAAGCTGAGGTATAATAATCAGCATTAATCGCAAAAGAAGAAATGCTACGAAGCTTCCTGTTCTCATTAACATGGCCCAATTTTTTTTTTTTTTCACGTAATGCAGTGGCAGAAAAAGACAGTGATACGGGTCTAAATCCTTTCCATAGCACTAACTGGCGACTTACGTAATATTCTAGTGTTAATCTATTGTTACAACTCAGCATTCAAGAGGGAGAGACGACATTTTAAGGACAGCTTTGAGTGAAACGAGTGTATCACCGTTATTGGCAAGGCTAACACCACACTTCCCAAAACAGCCTGTAAAAGAGCTGGTTCTTGCATAATTATATATTTTTTTTTCTGGCTTTATGATCAGCATAAAAATTGCCTTCACTCTCATTGCCACATCTGTCTGCCACCACCGTCACTATCGCTGTCATCTGCTGCCAACACTACCACCACAACCACTACCATTACAGCACCATAACAATACTACCACACCACCACACTGGCTTCTGTACTGCCAGTCACCAGTCTACCACAGTCAGCACCACTACCACCACAGTCACCACTCTACCTCTGCCACCACCACTATTTACTGCTATAATCACCACCACTACCACACTCACACTACTACCCTCACATTTACCGTAGTACTACCATAATCAGCAGCATTATTTACCAGCACAATCACCACCATTACTACACACACACACACACACACACACACACACACACACACACACACACACACACACACACACACACACACACACACACACACACACACACACACACACACACACACACACACACACACACACACACACACACACACACACACACACACACACACACACACACACACACACACACACACACACACACACACACACACACACACACACACACACACACACACACACACACACACACACACACACACACACACACACACACACACACACACACACACACACACACACACACACACACACACACACACACACACACACACACACACACACACACACACACACACACACACACACCACAACCTCCGTTACCACACTGACAGGACTACTACCACAACTCATCGTCACCACCACACCGTTTGGCATTAGGAGCGGAGAATGTCACCATCTGTCACTGCTTTACCTTCTCTCATAACCTGTTCCCCTTCCCTCCCCCACATCCTCCCTCTCTCTCTCTCTCCTCTTCCCTCTCCCTTCCCTTCCCTCTCCCACACGCTCCCTCTTTCTTCCCTTGTCATGCTTCCCCGCCCCCTCTTTCTTCCCTCGTCATGCCCTCCCCTTTCTTCCTTGGTCATTCTCCCCTTTCTTCCTTCTTCACTGTACCTCCCTCATTCACTCGCTGACTCATTTTTCCATACCCAACCTTTCTTTCCATCCCTTTTTCTCTCTCCCGTACCATCCCTCTTTACCTCTTTTTCACTCCCTCTCTCCCTCATTCATTCCCTCCCTAATCCTTACCACCTTTATCTCTCCTTCTTCCTCTTCTTTCCCCTCTTCTCCTCCCTCTGTCTCTTCTTTTTCTGTCCCCCCTTGTGTCACTCATTTACTCCCTCTTCCTCATTCACTGACCCAGTCCCTTTGTATCTTCCCTTCTCCCCCCCACAGGCTCAACACTTCCTACACTCCATCCTTACCTCTGTCTCCATTTCCCCTTCCTCTCCCTCTCTCCTCATCATCTTCCTCTTCCTCCCCCTTCCTTTTTCCTCGTTCCGCATCCTCTTCCTCCCTCCTTACCCTAACTCTCTCCTCTTTTTACCCTTCACCCTTACCCCGTTCTCTCCACTCCCTCCTAACCTTGTCTCCCTCACCTAACCCGTTCCTCTTCCTTAGCCGACCCGTTCTTCCCTCCATTTCTGGCTTCCCCTCCCTGTACGGTCTCTCTCCCCTCGTTACCTTAACCTCTTCCACCCCTCTTCATCTAGCTGTCCCTCCTTCTCTCCCTCTACTACCTCTCCCTCCCTCTACTATCTCTCTGTCTATATCATGTCCATTTCCTCTTCATCTCTCCATACATTTCCTACTTCTTTTCTCTCCTTCTATTCTGTTCGCCCTCATGCCTCACCTCTATTCCCTCTTTTACTTACTGGTTCCCTAGCATCTCTTCCCATCTTCTATGATTTTTACCAATTCCCTCTTCTTCCAGTTGCGTTCCTCACCTTCCTCCTCCTTCCTTCTTCTTTCCTTCTCACTCCTCACCCTCATACCCTGTCCCTTTTCCTCTCCTACTCCCTCTCCCACTCCTCCTCAACTGGTTCCTGTGTCCCTTTGTCTTATGTCCCTCCCCAGTGCCTCTCCCTTCTTCCTTGCCATGTTCCCCTCTCTTGTCTCTCCACCCCATCCCTCTGTCGCTCTCTCCAGTTCACCCCCTTTCTTCCTACGTGTCCCCTTCCTCTCCTCCCCACTCCATCCATCCCACCCGTCTCTCTCTCACCCAACTCGTACCTGTGCATCTCCCCGTCCCTCCTAACCCGTCCCTCACTTACTTGCCATACTCACCCCATCTGTCTCCCTCCCTGTCCCTCTCCGTCTCCTACCCACCTATATCCCTTCTTGCTTTACTATTCTTATCCTTCAGCATGTAGAGTTAGATCTTGTAGTCATAGTCTACTCTGTAACAAACAGCCTCGAAAGGACCCTAAGGTCTGTTGCTGTTTGGTTTCCTTTGTACTCCTTTGTACTCATTGTCTTTCTCTCCATCCCTGTCCTACACTACCGCCATGCCTCTCCCTCCTTTTCTGCCTATCCTTCTTTCTTTTTACACACTCCCATCTTTTTCCATCCATCTTTTCCAATCCCCCTTCCATCTACCTTGATCATCTTTTACCAACTCTGTCCAACCCATTACTCTCCGTTGTCCTTCCTCCCAGTCCCCGTCCTCCCAGCCCTATTCACTCTCAACTCCTCCCTCACCTACCCACCCTCCCCCTCTGTCCCTCCCTCCCAGTCCCCGTTCTCCCTGTTCTGTCCACTCACCCACTCCCTCATTTACCCACGCCTCTTCCCCCCTCCCCTCCTTCCCAGTCCTCGTCCTTCCTACCCTGTCCACTCTCCCCCTCCCTCAGCTACCCACGCCTCTCCCCCCTTCCCCCTCCCTCACCTACCCACACCTCTCCCTCTCTCCCTCCCCATCCCTCTCACTTCCAACCCGTTCCTGTGCATCTCGTCCCTCCCCTCCCCTCTCCCCATCACTCGTGCCTGGTATATAACGGTACCACCACAGGGACCCCCAGTCACTCTCCTGCCACACCCATACCCGCCTACAGTCCAAGATCCACATACTCGTACACACGTGTCCTATTTTTTTCCCTCACATATGCATTACGTTGTATTCCTGTTAGTGTTAGATAATTCGTAGCACCTTTTCCATGGCGATTTAAATTGTCTTATACCATCATGTTCACGTATATGCTTTTTCTCTGTATTTTATCTCGACACACCCACACTCGCCCACATCCCAGTCTGCACTATCACGCGTCAGAGAATCAGATCCACATTCACACGTGTCCTGTCCTCTTTCCACCACGCCCTTAACACACAACACCTCTTCCTTAGCGATTTATTTTGCGTCTTGCACCATCATGCTCTTTTAAATGCTTTCTCTCTCTCTCTGTATCTCGACACACCCTTACTCGCCCACAACTCAATCCACACCCGTCCGAGATCCACATACACACGTGTCCTGTCCGCTTTTAGCTCCGCCACATACATTGAGACAAATTCGTTGGCATAGATTTCGTTCCACCTCTCCGTTAGCCATATATTCTGCGTCTTACACTATCCTAAGCTTGTTTTGTCTCCTTTTGCTGGACACGCCCACACCCGCCCACATCTCGGTCCTCACTAGTTTTCCTCCTAGATAAAAAAAAAAAAAAGTGTTCCCTCCTCATTCCCTGCCACTCTGTTGACTATTCTCTTTGCCATAAGAGACTTTTCAGAACCTTTTGGCAAACCCCTGCAGCTAGAGAACATTATTTTTATCTCATTTTTGCAACCTTCAGACGATTTTTCTTCATTTTTGGGGGGATTTTTTCAGCGGGAGGGGTTCAATATAGCCTTCATTGACCTTCATTACTAGAGATCCAGTTTACAGTAGGATGAATATTATTGTTTGGTGTTGAATTATTGAAATGAACAATACAGAGTCAGACCGAAGGGTTAACGATGAATTTTGCGTCGCACCATTATATTCTGATGTGTTATGCCTGCCTTTTCTTATCAGCATACATTGCATCACTAATGTAAGAGAATGTAAAGGTGCAATAGACAGAATAAATCAGTGAGGAAGAGGTACTTGAGACCCTCCGAAGACGACGAGGAAGATTGGTTTTTGCAGGAAGGAAAACGAGAAGAGAATGCTGAAATTTCTCTCTTCTTGTTTTTCCTGCATAAAGAAATCTTAGGAAAGGCAGTTGGTTTTAAGTTTGTTTGTAAGTGCGAGACGTGGATCGCTAAGAGGTTACTGAAACTCATCCTTCTCTGTTCGCACCTATCTCCACCCACACGTCCCACGCCCACTTGTTTACACCCACATGCTTGCCTTTCTTTGTCATATGTACAGCTCAGGTATACACAGAGGAACACAGTCATATACGAACACATACATCAAATACATATGGAAAACTTAAACCACTTCACAATTAACACACACACACACACACACACACACACACACACACACACACACACACACACACACACACACACACACACACACACACACACACACACACACACACACACACAAGGACCTATACCAGGATTTCCGTGCCAAGAGCTCTCCACCAACACCCACAACTCGACCACTGCCCACCATCCTCCAAATCCCTTCAACCAGAGGACATTAAATGTATTCTAGCTACCTCCAGACAGTTTTTTTCAACATAGGAAGAACCTCTTGTATTGAGGGGGTTGATGAAGGCTGAGTGCAAACCCTTCGAGTAAAAAAAAATCGCTTGCTGAATAGAAGAATCTGGTGAAAGAATGTTAAATACGTCATGTGAAGGAGTTAAGGACGCCCTCGCCCCCCTGGAGGCTGGCTGCTCGTCTACAGTGTATCTTCAGCCTCGTACAAGCTCGTGCCAACACCCTGATTCATTAGCCTAACCCTACTTCCACTGTTAGTTACAGTATCCATGTATTTGTTTTAACAGGTTTTCTCACACACACACACACACACACACACACACACACACACACACACACACACACACACACACACACACACACACACACACACACACACACACACACACACACACACACACACACACACACACACACACCACAAAACCTCCCTCGCTCCATTTGCAAGAAACAGGGTTGGCTGATATAAAGTTGATTTTTTTGTGCCAGGTTAGCGGTTCCCTGCGTCACCACCCACCAACCTCTGACCTCCACCATCACCTTCACTTTGTCCCCCCCCCCCTTCCCTCTCCCCCTTTCCACACCTTCAGGCCTCTCCACCACATCTGAATCTTCTCTTGTCACTCTTCTTCACCCTCCATCATCAGTATCTCATCTTCAGCACGCCAAGACCGTAACACCCCATCCCCCGACAGAAAAACACACACACACACACACACACACACACACACACACACACACACACACACACACACACACACACACACACACACACACACACACACACACACACACACACACACACACACACACACACACACACACACACACAGTAAACCTCCACCATCACTCTTACTATTGGCTCTCCCCTCACATCTCTTCCAACCTCATCCTTTCACCATCCACACGTTTGTGCCACGACCACACCACCACCACCACACCTCCCACCTCTTCACCACTACCTTGCCAACCTCTCACCACCTCTTACTAGCACCTTCACTTTGTCCCCGTGTCCTTCAGTCTCGCCTTCTCTCCAGATGTTGTCTCTCAGCCACGCCTTATGTCTCTGCCACACCAGAACTACCACACTACCTTTACCACCGCTACCACACCACCTCCATCACACCACCATCTCTTCACCACCACACCACCTCTCACCTGTGTAGCACATCATCACCTTCCTCAGTTTCACCTCTTCACCTTAGCAGACCCCTCCACCCCCTTTCCATTTCCAGCACTACCTTATTTTCACCATCCCACACCCCCAGCGTAGCCCCATTTATACCGTACTTCCACACCAGACCCTCCTTCATCATCACCACCACCACCACCACCACCACCCCACACCCTCGCCACCACCCCTTCTCTGTCACACTTCATGCCCCACTTAACCTTCACTCGGACCTACGCTTTCCATCCTTCCTCCCCACACCGTTTCACAGTCCTTTCCTCTTTTCCTTAATTCTCTCTTTGTCTTCTTATCTCCTTGCCCTTCTTCATTTTTTCCCCCCATTTTTCTTAATTCTTCTTTCGTCATCTCTTCTCCTTACCCCTCTTCATCGTTTTGCTTCCTAACCCCATGCCTTTGTACATTTTCTCTCATATAATACTTTCCCTAATTCCCCTTTCTTCTCCTAGCTTCGATAATTGCTATGTTATTATTATTATTGTTATTATTATTATTATTATTATTATTGTTATTATTATTATTACTGTTATTACCGTATATCCACCTCGATCTGCTTACACACATTATTTCCATTGCTTTTTAAACTCCGCAATCCTTCTCTTTATTAACATATCATTCCAGTTTCATACCTTCTCGTGTTCCGCCTTCCATTCTCCCTCTCTTATGAACTTTCTCATTCCCCTCAATATATATCCCTTCTTTTCTTCATTTCCTAAATCATCTTCCTCCAGTCCTCATCCCATCCCATCCCATCCCTGTCCCCCTTTTGTTCTTCTTTGCTCTCCCCGTCCCTTTCTGCTCAGCTCTTACCTTCCCTGTAGTCCTCTCACATGGCTGTCTTCCCCTTTCCCCCCTCACCCTCCGTCTCACCTTCCCTTCCCTCTCCCCTCCCCCTCCCCCTCACTTTTCCCCTCTCTTCCTCTTCCTCTCCCTTTTCCCTCCCTTCCCCATCCCTCTCACTCTCTCCTTCCCCTCCCTCTCCCTCTCTCCTTTTCTTCGCCTTTCAATTTCCTCTCTACTCCTCTCTCTGTTTGCCCACCTCCTTTGGCCTCTGTTCCCCCCTTCCAGCTTCTGCTCCCTCTCCCATCCCCCCCTCTCTCCCCGCTTCACCTCCTTTGCCATGGCCGGCCTTGGTGAACTCGTCTCTTGTTCTCATCTCGGTCCAGCGCTTGCCGAATTGGTCTTGGTTTACCGGATCATCTATTGGCATCTTACCTCTGTTGTTGCCTCTCTCCACAACATCCTACTTGCTCTATCATCTTCATATTCTCTCTCTCTCTCTCTCTCTCTCTCTCTCTCTCTCTCTCTCTCTCTCTCTCTCTCTCTCTCTCATCCCCGTCCTTGGTACTCGATCGTCTTTTTGTTTCTGCTTTGCATTCCCACTTACTGGAAGGTCTGTTGTCATCACGATCTTCTTTTGTTTCCTCTCACCTCTCCTGTCTTTTCTGTTCAATCCTCTTGTTTTCATCCCAGTCGTTGATACTGTCTTTTGTGCCATCTTTCTCCTCTCCGTCCTTGCTACCAGATCGTTTTTTGTTTATACTTTACTCGACGATCTGTTGCTGTCATCTATATTTTTCCCCCCCTCCTCCTCATTCTTGATCCCCTGTTGTTTATTTGTTTCCACCCTCCTCCCTTTCCTTGCTACTCGATCGTCCATTGAATCGGCTCTGAATCCCTGTTAACTGGATGATGTGCTGCCATTTATGCCTTGTGTCCTCTCTCGTCACATCACTATTTGCTCGGATTGTGTTTTGTTTCGCGTCCTTCCTCCCGTCTTCTCTCCCCTCTCCCTCTTGTAACCTCCTGTGAAGCTGTTTTTAGTTTTGTTACTGGTTTCAGCATTTTTTTTTTTTTTAATAATTGTTTTTGAACTTTTCGTCATCTTAGGGTAATAACTTTGAACTGTGCTTGTAATATTCCAATAATGACTTAGAATTTTATTCGTAATTTTCGAAAAATAATTTAAAAGCCTGTTTGTAGTTTTTGAATCACAACTTTGAACACAATTGCAGTTTTCGAATATGGGTTAAACTTCATTCTGGTTCATGGATTATAACTGTTACTGTGTTCGTTTTTTTCCTTGGTTGTAAATTCATGTGAAGTTTAGGGTGCTTTTTTTTTCTTTTTCTTTTTTTTTTCTTTTAGCTGTCCTGTCACTGTTTGTGTTATATTAACGAAATCAACCCGGGGACGTAGTTTTTTTTTTTTTTTCGTGTCACATCCAGACGATTTTATTTAGTACAAGAAAGGCCTCGAGTAGCCTACTGAACAGAATATTGAAGGCTGTAGCTAACTTCTACCGTGTGAAAACTTTCTTCCTGAGATGAATAAAGTAACAAGGATAGAAGAAAAATACGTCATTGCAATGAATGAAATAACATGAATAGATGAAAAATACATCATTGCCCTGAAGAGGTTCACGAGTACGCACTGAATAAAATTGTGCTTCTTTCATTACTGTTGATTTTTAACCACATCAGTCTGGTGAAAGACATTAATTTTTATCCTTGCTTTCTCCTGACGATTTTATGTAGATCAAGATAGCTTCGAACTTGGGGGGGGGGGGATTAGAGTAGCTTTGGTAGACCTGCGTAAAGGGAAAGATAATCGTTCGGTTGATGAAAGAATAAGAGAGAGAGAGAGAGAGAGAGAGCGCACCCAGATTTGAGGTGGTCAGTGCTATCGCTTGGCATTCTTAACGTCTATCAAAGCAGGAGGATAACACGTATTCCCTCCGCTCTCTGGCCTCATTTCACCAGCAGAGCAACACTTCATTGGTCTTGGTTCTCCTCTCATTTTTTTTTTTTAATCGTCTCGTGCCGTACGCCTTCTCTTTGTTACGACGGCAACAACAGAGACGTGTCTTATTGAGTGAAAGATTGTGACACCATGACTAAGTGGTGTGGGTAGGTAGGTGGATGGGTGGGGGGGGGTGAGTAGGTAGGTAGGTAGAGAGAGAGAGAGAGAGAGAGAGAGAGAGAGAGAGAGAGAATGAAAGCAAGGATGAGGGGAAATGGAGGACGGAGAGAGGCTTTAAACGAAAGGAATATAGAAGACATGGACGGAGAGGAGTGGGATGCTGGAAGGAAGAGGAGGGAAGTTGGGACGGAAGGAGAGAGAGAGAGAGAAGAAGGGGGTAGGAGGAAAGAAAGGAGGGAGGTAGGAAGCCGGGAAGAAAGGAGTGAATAAGAAATACAAGAGAGGAAAGAGGAAAGAAAGGGGTAGAGAGGGGAGGAAAAGATGGAGGGAAGCAGGGAGGAAGGGAACGAGAGGAGGGAAGTGGGGAGAAAGGAAATGAGAGGAGGAGGAGGAGAAAGATGTGAAAGAAAAGAAGACAGGTGTTCGGGAGGAGAGGAATGAGAAGGAAGGAAGCGAGGAGGTAGGGAGGGGAGAGAAGAAAGGAGGGAGGTAAAGGCGAATGGATGGGGGGGGGATGAGAGAATAATAGACATGGATGGAAAGGAAAGAGGGATGGAAGGGAGGTAGGTAGGGAGGGAGGGAAGATGGAGGGAGGGAGGGAAGATGGAGAGAGGGAGGGAGAGAGGAGAGGTTGCCATCTTTGGTGTGCGATGCCAAGGTCCCGCTAGGATTGAGGCAGTGTGTGGGGGTTGCTAGGCGGGGAGGTGGGGCAAAGGGGAGATAGAAAGGGTACAAAGAAAAACAAACAGCGGCAAACCTAGTAGTCCTTCCGAAGTTGTTTGTTGCAGAGAAGACTGTGATTGAGATGTTTGGTGCTATGAGTTGAAGGTAGGATGTCAGACTAAAAAAATCTCCCCTTTTATGCCAACCAACGATAGGACAGACGAAGAGGGGGCAGAGGGAAGGGGAGAGGAAGTTAGTGGATAGAGGAGAGACGGAGAGAGAAGGTAGAAGGGAGGAAAGAGGGAGATAGTCAACAGAGGAGAGACGAAGAGAGGAGGTAGAGGAGAGAGTAAAGTTGAAGGTCAGAGAAGAGTGGAAGTGTGCAGAAGACTAAGGGATAGAAGAGAAGAGAAACCGAGGAAATGGAAAAGAGGAGGGGTGAAGAAAGTTAGTGCAGAGTAAGAAGGGGGTGAACGGTGAGAGATAGTACAAGGGGATGCATATGAATACATTGTAGTAGTAGTAGTCGTGGTAGTAGCAGTAGTAGTAGTAGTAATTATTGAAGTTGTTGTCGTTTGTCTTGTTTTGGCTCTAGGTTCATTTGAATGTGAACCTAGTAAACTGCCTCTGTCCTGTAGTCCGCCATCCTCCTTTCGGGGCTCAGGGATGGGGTTGAGGGGTGTTTATATAACCGGTCATTGGAGCTGCCCGGCTGTTTTGGTGCCACCACGCGAAGGAGTTCCTTTCCAACACCGCAGGACTACATAAAGAGCGACAGATACAGTGGACGTGATGCCCTGTGACAAGGCAAACAACCTGATGACGTGTTTCTCTCTCTCTCTCTCTCTCTCTCTCTCTCTCTCTCTCTCTCTCTCTCTCTCTAACTACCCCCAGACATTTTCCAACTTCACAATGTGGTTTCGTACTGAAGGGCTGGTGAAGGCTTTATTTAACCCCTCAGTTTGAAAAATCTCACCTCAGTACAAAAGCGTCTGGAGATAGCAAGAATAGACTATAAAAAAAAATTAATAACAATAGGGTCGAGGAAAGGTATGAACTGAAGGAAAGAATTGAGAGGACGAGGAGGGGTGAAGGAGTGAGGTAGAGGAGACGACGGAGAGGACGAATGGAGAGAGGGGACGGGGGAGAGAAGGAACGAAGGAAGGGAGAAGAGATGAAGGGAGAGAAAGGATTCAGGGAGAAGGAACAAAGGCGGGAGATGAGTGGGTTGGAAACTATAAAAGGAACCAAGTGAAAAAAAAAAATGTTGCTACTGAAGGGAATTAGCAGGTTGAAGTTGAGAGAGAGAGAGAGAGAGAGAGAAACTAAATAAGCGAAGCCGAAGTACGGGTTAAACTAAACGAACGATAAACGTTAACTTCCAGTTCCAGATGGATAGGAAGAGAGAGAGAAAGAGGAGCAGTCAGTTGAGAGAGAGAGAGAGAGAGAGAGAGAGAGAGAGAGAGAGAGAGGTGGGTGATGCAAGGGTTACCGGTACATGTGAGGAGGGGTGCTTGTGTGGGGGGAAGATGGTGAGAAGTAGGACGGGAATGGGGGGAGGGAAGGAGGGAGGTAGGGGCAGAAGGTGGTGTAGAGGAGGAGGAGGGAGGGGAAGACGGGTGTGTAGCAATGAAGAGAGGGGGAGGGGGTAGATGAGAAGCTAGGGAGGTAGGAGTGGGTGTTGTGTGTATAAAATTAGAGGGGGGGGGAGTTAGAAAGAGGGAGAAGGGGGTGTAGAGAGAAAGGGAGGGGAAAAATGGGTTATACAGAGGGAAAGAGAGAGAGGAAGCGGTGTACTGAAGGAGGGAGGTGTAGAGTAGCAAGGAGAGGGAGGGGAGGGACGGGAAAGAGGGAGGTTTGAGTTGGGACGGAGCGCCTTTTTATTATTAGAAAATTTATATATTCTTGTTTGACAGTAATAATAATCGGTCTTGTTACAGTGGCCTTTTCCTCTGTTTTTATTTACCTTATACCTCTTCTCTCTCTCTCTCTCTCTCGTTATTTAATGTATTCGTATATTGCAATAATGATAATCAGAAATGTTATAGTGGTCTTTTTTTCTGTATATATCACTGTCTCTATTATATCTTATTTATTTGTCTCGCATATTACGTTCATAGGGTACAGTGATTGCACCAGGAAGTAGCCTAACAATCTCTCTCTCTCTCTCTCTCTCTCTCTCTCTCTCTCTCTCTCTCTCTCTCTCTCTCCATACCTAATGCTATGTGCCTCTCTCCCGTCAGGTATGTATTCCTATCCACCCTTGTACCAGTCACCAGTGCACCTGTGAGGACCGTAGTCATTAACGCTTTTATTATTAATCTTATTTATTTATTTATTTATTTATTTATTTTATTTTGCATCCTCTGACCCCTTCAATAGGAGAGGCTTTTCTTAAACGTAATATGATCGTTTGACGGAAACTTGAGTACACCAGGTGACGTAATCGTAGTGCCATTGGTAATGGAAATTGTCAGATCTCTTTAGTACGAGTAACCTCTCTTAAATCATGCGTAAGGAAATGGTCTGTAGGTAGCTATAATAATAATAATAATAATAATAATAATAATAATAATAATAATCATGATGATGATGATCATGATCGTGATAATGACGATAAAATGAGATGTCAGCATACTGAAAGGGTTCGTGTTTCTCTCCTCCTGTCCTCTTGTCTCGTGCACAAGAGAGAAGACTAGAAAATCGCATACTTTAAAATGAATGAATGATTGATTCGCAAAAAGACCAAGTCCCCAGGCGAAGACAAAGCAAATGGTTACACTCAGAACCTTACCATAGCAGAGAGAGAGAAGGGGGGGGGGGCGATGCTGATATCCGTCCATCCGTTTAGTCTTTATTATTATTATTATTTTATTTTTTTTACGTAGGGGACGAGCAATGCTGTCCATTCCTGCATTGAAGACAGTAAGGTGTGGGTGATCCGTTTTTTTTTTTTTTTTAACATTATGTAAACAAGTAACCCCAATTACCTTTGGAATTGGCTTCATAGAGATCACATTTGGTTGGAGCGCCTTAACCCACTGAACCACCAGGCTTTATTTATTGGTTATATGGTTACCCGCCAGACGTAGTAAATGGTTATGCTTATCACTCACTGTAGAGTCTCCTTGAAGGGTAGCACGACATGGAGTGAGTGGATGATTGACGACTCCACCTTAACTTTGCATGTATCGAGAGAGTAATTGATTTGCTTAAGACAATAGAAAATCCCTGACAACCGTGACATAGTAAAAGAAAAAAAAAATCGTCTTCGCGCTTAGGATGTTTCGAGGAGGGATTTTGTTGTTCTTTGTTCCCCTGGTGCGTCTTCCTGCCCTTGTCCTGCCGTTGTTGTTCACTTTTAATTAATTTTGAGGGTTGGCTTTGATTTTTTTTGCCTGTATTTCTCACTGTTTTGTTTTCTCCGTCTTCATTAATGTAGTCGACATAGTCTTTCTTCATCATCCTATTGTTGGTGTTATCATCATCATCATCATCATCATCATCATTGTCGTCGTGGTCATCGTCATCGTCATCTTCATCTCTATTGTATGGTCCATTTTTCTTCCTCCTTCTCCATTCCTTCGTCTTTCTCATAACTTTTCTCATGTTTTCCTCTACCACATTTCCTGCCACATCCATTCCCATTCCACTACCCCGTTTCACCCCCCTCCCCCACTGTCTTTTCTTACCCTTTTTCTTATCTTCTGCTACTGTGTTCTACCCCATTGAGCTTTTCCCCCAGCCTCATTTTTTTGTAACTTTTTTTCTATGCCTATTTTTCTTGCCCTTTTCCTACTCTTTCTTACCCCAGTATCGCCTAACCTCCGTACTTAACATTCCACCCCTCACGCACTTGTCTAATTGCCCTCCTACCTACCTGCTTACCTACTATTACCCCTTCTCACAGCTGTTGCTACCATGTTATCTACCTACGCCTTTCTCCCTCACCCTCCTTACTCCTCCCCGCTTCTACCTCACTTTTCCCCCATCCCATACCCCACACCCCTGCCCTCTCCCGTCTTACACCTCTCGCTTCACCCCCCTCACTCCAACTCCTTTCACACCCCTCCCTTCCTCTGCCTCATCTCTTCCCTTTCCTGCCTAACCTCTCCCACATTCATTATCACTTTTCTCCCCTGCCTCACAATTCATACAACACCCCACATCATTTCTTCCTCTTGCTTTACCCCTGCCCATCTTTTCCCACACCCCCATCCATGCCCTCTCCTTCATAATTATTCTTCATTCCCTCTCCTACGGCCCTCCCTTCTCCGACTACATCTCTCTCTCTCTCTCTCTCTCTCTCTCTCTCTCTCTCTCTCTCTCTCTCTCTCTCTCTCTCCTATACAAAATCAATCCACCTCCACCTCACACCTTTCTACCACATCTCTCCTCCCACACCTCTGCTCTCTTCTGCAAGATCTCTCCTCTCTTCTACAGTACCACACATCTTCTTGGCAAACTTCTTTCTTCTGCCATACTTCTTTCTTCTCCCACATCTTTGCTCTTCTGCTACACCCCTCCTCTCCACTACTACACCTTTTCTCCTGGTACATCTCTTCTCCTGCCACACTTCTCTCTTCTACCACACCCCTTTTTCGGTCACACTTTTCTCCTCTGCCTCACGTCTTCTCCTGTCACACTTCTCTCTTCTGCCACACCTCTCTCTTCTCCCACACCCCACATACCACACCACATCTCTTCTCCTGCCACGTTTCTCTTTTCTGCCACACCTCTCTCTTCTAACACACCTCACCTACCACACCCGGTCTAACCACACGTCACCACTCTCCTGCCACACCCCTCCTTTCTCCAAACACAGGCAACTCCCCGTTTAACGCCACACCCAGTCCATACTGTTTGTTTACCCAGTCACCTCCCTCTCATTTACTACCAACACCTCTCCATCTTCCCACTACAAAGCACAGTCTCCATCTTACCCACACCTTTCATTTTCTGCTCCACGCCACACCCCTTCTCTCCTTCCCCTCCCCCTCCCATCACCATCCCTCCTTTTCCCTTCACACGCTTGTCCTACCTCATCCCATCCCTTCCCCCACCTAATCCTGCACACCGCTTGATACCCTGCTTGTCTTGTCTCTCCTATCTCAACCCTTCCATTTACGCAACCCTCATCTACCCAGCCTCACCCTTCCCCTCCTACCAACACACCTCCTTTTCCCTTCACACACCTCTTACCCATCATACCTCACCCCACCCCTAATGCCACCATACCCCTCACCCCTCCGCACTACACATCACACACCCCATCTGCTGGCTCGCTTGTCCTACCTCATCCCATCCCTTCCCCCACCTAATCCTGCACACCGCTTGATACCCTGCTTGTCTCTCCTATCTCAACCGTTCCATCTACCTATCCCTCATCTACCCAGCCTCACCCTTCCACTCCTACCAACACACCTCCTTTTCCCTTCACACACCTCTTACCCATCATACCTCACCCCACCCCTAATGCCACCATACCCCTCACCCCTCCGCACTACACATCACACACCCCATCTGCTGGCTCCCCCCCCCCTCACCACTCACCAGCCACATCCCACCCATCATCCACGATAATTATGTCCTAAAATTACCTCCAGACTACTGTAGAACTTAAATTACTTTTTTTAAAGTACATATCATTTTTCTTACCCTAGAGTATGATTATGAGGGAAAGGGCCGAAAGCTGTGTTGGTGGTCCCTCTTCAGAACTATGTATTATAATGCCATTATTATTATTATTATTATTATTATTATCATCCTTGCTACTCTTATGCGATCATGTTCAGATTAGCAGAGACCTTTCTTTATGAAAGGGATGGAAACTGTTTATGAACTCTCTCTCTTTTTTTTTTTTTTTCCGACAACTGATTTTCTGCTTAGAACAGACCTTTTAGTGAAAAGGTTTGAATAATTGTGTGTGTGTGTGTGTGTGTGTGTGTGTGTGTGTGTGTGTGTGTTTGAGAGAGTATGTTTGATTACGTTTGTACTCTGTTCACTTAAATACTTGCATGTATTTGAACAGATACATACGGTATAGAGTATGTAATTGTATATATGAATGTGTGTGTGTGTGTGTGTGTGTGTGTGTGTGTGTGTGTGTGTGTTCTAGCGGTAACAGTAATTATTCACAGAAGACGTCATAACACCGAAGAGGCTGAAAGAGAAGGTAGGGTTAAAAAGGCAGTGGATGGTGAGGGTTCATGGGCGGGGTTGCAGTGTGAGGCAGTGTGAACAGCTGCAGATGCAATAAAAGGAGGTGGGTAATTGCCAGGTTGCACACGGGAAGAAGCTGGCTGGCTGTTCTTGCTTTGATTACCATTTTTTTTGTAATTCATTGCGGGGTTTGTTTGTATCATTATCGTTGTTACTGCTGGTATGTGTGTGTGTGTGTGTGTGTGTGTGTGTGTGTGTGTGTGTGTGTGTGTGTGTGTGTGTGTGCGCGCTTAATGTATATAGAATTATGTATTTATGTATGTGAATGTTGGCGAGCAAGAATCCGTCAGAATCTAAGCCACAGAAACTGACGCCTTTCAAAACAGTGAGAAAATCAAAACCGCTCAATCATCGTACTGATATTTATTTTAATTAGAAAGAAATGCATTGGGTTCCTCACACTATTGCCTTTTATTTATTGTTACTTTCTTCACCCTCACGTCATTTTGTCTATCGATCTTTTATTCTTCTTTTATTTTCATCAACTCAAATGTCGAGCGGATTCAGGTTAACTTTTTTTTTTTTTTTAATCTCTTGAATCATCGGACGGGTTGTGGGTCATTTTACACCACACGGGAAATTGGAAAATGTCATCGAGAAATTTAGAAACCGGGTGTAGGTGTATCTGTGAATTCTTCGTAAATTTTAGGTGTGTATTTCAGGGGGTTTGGTAGGAGTGGTATTTCGTGTGTAGTTTGGTGATTACTGTTTGTGGTGATTTTTTTTTTTTTTTTTTTTTATAGGTTGATTGGTGTGTTGTCTATCTATCTATCTATCTATTGCCAGACGCCTCAGTCCCGTTTGGGGTGGCCACAAACAAATCGCCTCCAAGTTGCCCTGTCCCCCGCCATTTCACTCCCCTGCTCCCAACTCACACCCCCCTCTCTCATATACCTCTCCACCCCATCCCTCCATCTCATCCTCGGCCTCCCCCTCCCTCTTTCCCCCTCCACCTCACTCACATACACTCTCTTCGTCAGTCTTTGTGTTGTGCTATACCTAACTGAACCCCCTCACTGCAAGGGCGTCCATCATACACTTTTACTTTAATCTAGCCTAAAATTCTCGCCTCTCCATCATGAATACGGAGTTGTAGCAAAAGACTAACACTGGAATGTGGTGCCAGTGACGAACAAATGGCGTAAAAATTACAATGGGCTCTAGTGATGTCGTTTTCTGCTGCTGAGTTACATGGAATTTATTATCAAAGAACAGAAATCCCGGCAGAGGTAAACAGAGTATAGTAAGAACAGTGCATTAAGCTCGTCATAATGAAGACATAAAAAGAAGATTATTTCCAGTTCCTGTACACAGTATGAGGTTTTGCCAAGCTTGAAGGGGAAAAGAAAAAGTTTAGCATGAACAATAATACGGTATGAAAATCGTCAAGAGAATAAAGGAATTAATTAAAAAAAATTCTGTTCCAGAGCTCTGATCCCGAAGTTGATCCAAAGAAGCCACGGCAAAAAAGCCTCGTGTTCCTTTCCTAATTCCTTCTTGCTGCCTCTAGATGGGTTTATTAAGCATAAGAAATATCTCGTGATTAAGACGTTAACGAAAACAATACCTACCCCTCCAGTTAAGAAAAATCTATTAATGTGAATAAAATCGTCTGTTGATAGCAAGAAAATTTACTTGGCCTGAATATGCTGAGATGAATAATAACTCTGGTAAATTTTTGTGTAATGTCGGTAATACTGTATATTTGAAAGTATAGATAAGTCTTAGTTGTCGTGCAACTTACGAGTCATGTGTTATGAGACGTGGAAACGGGAATGAGAAGTTTACGAGAGAATGTATGTATTTATGACAGTGTATATATTTATAACTGTAATTATATGTTATATTTATGGCACCGTATGTAAATCTGAAAGTAATATATATGTAGACTATATCTACATCTATCTATCTATCTGTCTGTCTATCTATATCTATATCCATCTCTCTCATATATATATATATATATAGACAGCATATAGGCTACATTGATGACAAGATATAAATTTGTAACAGCTGTGGTATGAGGATGACACAGCTAGTATGCGAGCAGTATGAAAAACATAACACTCTGTCTCTTTTATTATGCATATCAATAAAATCGTCTGCCTGAAATTGAATTCAAGAGTTCACGGGACGAAGAGAGGGTTAACGTCATGTCCATCACAGTAATAAATAAAAGAACCAATACATTCTTAATTGATTAATTATTATACGAAATATGACCGGAGTTACGAAGATTACACGTATTGTTTTATTTTAATCCTGCTGCCTCCAGACGGTTTTACACAGCTTGGAGGAGGCTTTTCGAACTGGAGAGGCTAGATGTTGCATTCATTAACTCCCTCATTATCACAGATCTGTCTTTGTTGATTGTTTGGTAGTGGTGAGAAGGAAAACAGAAAACTGCACTCATGAGCTGAAGACATCAACGTCAGGAGAGACAGACAGACAGACAGAGACAGAGAAACAGACAGACAAACAGACAGACAGAGACAGAGAAACAGACAGACGGACAGAGACAGAGGGAGAGGGGAAACGGGAGAAGAAAGTATATTATTATTATTTTTTTTTTTTTACGTGGCAGTAGTTTTATTTTTACCGCCATCCATGACTCCAGGTTCGAAATTTAAAAAAAAAATATTATGAGTGCGACATTTCTAGTTTATTGCTACCGCCCTGACACAGTTTTTAGAAAGCTTAGGATCTGCCTGCGCGAAGATGGAGTTATGAACAGTTATTATTCACTCACTCCGA